>NW_005841857.1:3608763-3624748 GCF_000455745.1 Alligator sinensis
GTATGGAACCATGTGACTGGCCCCTAAGGCCATGAATACAAGGTGGGTGGTCAGTATAGTCAGATCAGGGCAGCCTCCCACAGTATATATTTCAATTAACACCTAGGCATGGCAGACAAGAGTGGAGTAGACTGACATTAGAACAAGGATTTAAAAAAAAATTGGGGGTATCCCATGACACCTTCTTCACCAATGAAATCCAGCTCCAGCTGGGATGGATGGCTACAGCTTTGAGGAGCATGCAGCAGGACTGCCCAAGCACTTATAACAGGAAGTCTAAGCTAATGAGAGAACTGTAATAAACAGGATGCAATGATCTAATCTGAATTCAGCCATGATGCTGATGTTAGCAGTCTTACTACGACATCATGGACCATGAAATCTTCCGGTCCACATCATATGTATTATCCCAAGGAGAGCACTCAAGGCAACACACTGCTCCCTAATATCATACAGGGCCCTTGGTTCAGTAGCAAATCAAAGCAGTGCAGGCTATTAACTGACAGGTGTCCTATAACTCTCCCTGAATGGAAATTTCTTAATCAAGTCCCCATAAAAGCCAGCTATTAGCTAGTGCAATCTGATGAGATATGTGTGTGTGTGTGTGTGTGTATTTATATGCTTTGATGGGAGCTGTTTCAAGGAAAACAGGGCCCATTTTAGTATCAAAGGGAAGAAGAATTAGCTACTACCGTGGTGAAAGGCTGGTGAGGCAGGTGTTATGTTCATCGGATGGATACCTTTCGCTTTGACTAGCTCAGCACGTGGAAGCTTGAATTCCTCTTTGAACAGAGGGCTTAGCTCTGCTCTTTCTTAGTACGTGTATAAAAACAGCTTCCTCCCAGCAACTTACTCCTGATGTGCAGCGACATAATGACAAGAAGAGCAAGGTTTGCAAGGTGGATCTTCATCGTGCCAGCCTAGTGGAATTCATGTCAGCTGCTATCATTCTTCTTTAGATCATGTCTTACTACATGAATCCTCTCCCCAGCCTGCACTGACATCATGCAATGCAGCACAACGACATCCAGTTGAAAGGGCACATTTTGCCCTCACCAAACTAGTCAATGAAATAACTGGACTCTCATTGTGACAAGATACAGCCTCGATTGATAGGCCCTGAGCCTACAAAAGCCACTGCTTAGCACACGTCAGAGAAGACTTGATTAATTTTGACTGATTAGCACACTCCGGCAGCCTCTGTGTCATGTGAATTCAGTCTCCCTGTGCTTCAAAATGGTGATACGGGGCACTTTAACTAAAGCTCGTCGAACAAGGTTTAGTTAAAGCACCCCCACTGCCATTTTCAAGTGTGGGACGCTGAATACACATGACGCCGCAGTTGCTTTAATTAGAGTGGCTTTCAGAGCCGCTGTAATGAAAATGCTCCTACCCTCCATCCTGGAGCATATGTAAAGCCACTCTGAGCTCCTAAGTGGCTTGGAATAAAATAAATAATCAGTTCCCACAGAAAGGGGTAAATTTTAACAAGAGAGCAGACCAGCTCCACAGACAGTGGAAATGGTGTGAATCCAATGAATTCAGTAGAATTTGGTTCATGATGGCTTTGGCAGAGACCTCAAGCCCTCACTTGAGGATTTAGCCCATATAATTCTATATAAAAGAAAGAAGAGACAGTGATGTATGTGATGGGGGACATTTTGAACAGGTCCGTGGGCTTCATTTGTCCTAGCCTTGAGCTGGGTCATTTAAACCTGTGCTGAGTGCCTTACAGAGCTTTTATCACCCGCTCTGCACAGCTATCAGAAAACCATGTCCAGGTAGAAAGTAGAGGAGAATCAGTTTGGGTGATTTAACTTTGCACTGGGAGCTGTTAAGCGCGCCGTGTTTCTGAGAATCAGATGGCTTAAGATGCAGGAATTGATAATGGATATGGGTGCCTAAATTGGGATTTTGGAGCCCAACATCTGACACTTTCTAATTAAAAACAAAAATCCTAGGCCGCATTTCAAGAGAGATATGGGGTCTGGCTTTACATTGCCTTATATCTTCAGTACAGAGAGTGTGATTCATTCTAGTGCTGATGTGGTGGTAGCTTTTTATACTTGCTTTATACAGGTACGAATGACTCTTGACAGGCAGAAAAGTTCAGCACGGTGGGCTTGCTGACTGCGTAGGGAAGGTTGCAGAACATTGGACTGGAAAGGACCTTCTGGGTCATTGAGTCCAATGTTCTACTGTCACAGGCAACCATATCATTAGCCCTATAATAAGCTGGTTGCGTTCCCATCTTAAAACTACTTAGGTTCCTTTGGCTCCACAACTCCTACTTGAAGACTTTCCCAGAGTCTTCTTAGCAATTTTCCTCTTATTTGCAACCCAAATTTGCAACCTAAATTTGTTCACAATCAGTTTATATCCATTTGCCATTATGCAAGCATTTCTCTTTTGCTTTATATAATTCTCTAGCCTTGGTGTTTGCCCTACTGATGCAATTGCAGGAAGCTATCATATCTTTTCTCAGCAGTCCCCTTGCTGGAGTAAAGCGGCCAAGCTCATTCACTCTCTTCTCATACACTAGGCTCTCCTTTCCCCTGATAATCCTAATGACCTTTCTCTGCACTCTTCTCCTTTGAGATCTTTTTTCTTGAACATGGTTGACTGCAATTGTACACGGTACACAGTAGAAAAGAGCAGAGCACCAGAGATTGATGCCTCTGGGTCTCTGCACTGGAGATATCATGGAACAGAGAAGATGTTGCTACCAGAGAGAGAGAAAGATAGGGTGGTCCACAGCGTCAAAGGTTGTACTCAGAACAAGGAGGCAATCAAGGAAACAGCCACCTACATCAACAAAAGATTGCTCAGGGAATTCATGCCCACATGTTGTTCAGACCAGTGCCCTGACTGGAATCACTCAGCGTATCTCCTACTTTAAAAGAACAGTACTCTGTTACCTCACTTACAGCTGTTTTCACTGATAGAATCTTTGCGTGTGATTCTTAAATGTGTTTAGTCTTGTGACAGACACAGAACTGTAGTGTCCCCAGTAGAGTGAAACCTGTCCTCTTGTGCACAGCAACAGCATAGCAGCTATTGTGCAAGATCATCTCCCTTGCTCAAGCAAATGCACATGCACCCATCCACAACTATCCCTTATCCCTAATCTGAAAGGAGAATAAAAGAACAGTCATTTCTGATTTTTCTCTTTGGTGAAGCCACCAATAAAGGTGCTGACACTAGGCCAGCTTGTGTCCACTTGGTTCCGACCCCAAGTCCACTTGTGAGGAAGCTGGGCTGAGACCAACAAGTCATTTTTTACAAGTCATTTTTTTGTGTATGAATCACAAATGTTTTCAAGAAACATTTGGACATTTATTGTGCTGCGATCCATTGACCCCAGCTGACTTCCTGCCCCTGGGGCAGGGGGCTGGACCTGATGATTTTATGAGGTTCCTTCCAGCCCAAATGTCTATGAAATTTATGAATTCCCACTTATTGCTTCCTTGCATCTTTCATTTGCCTCTGTTTAGGTATCCCTAGAAAACCAAGCTATCAGCCTACAAACAAACAAAAATAGCTAGATCTGTGTGAGGGGGAAATTGTGGGGCAAGAGAAAAGCCCCAAGGGACTTGCACAGGGACTACTCACCCCAGGTGCAGGGAGAGGCTGGGCCGGAGAGGAGAACACATCGCTACATTTCTGCAGCATGTGCTCCCTGAAAATAGGTGGGCAGAAGGCACAGGAGAGTGTTTCTGGCCCTGGAGAGGGGCAGTGGGAGGAGGTCTGCATCTGGCAGACAGAGGTGATGCTGGAAGTCACGCCTGCCAACAGCTGTCCATGGCCAGTGGCAGAAGAAGGCATCAGATCCTCTGCACAGAGTGGTCAGAGAGGATCACTGATTAACTTTGTGACCCACTGGAACAAGAAGCCCCTGAAGACACCGGCCAAGGATGGAAGTAGTTGAACCCCTCGAGAAGTGGTCTCTGAGTTCAGGGGCATGGCCCAGGTGTTTTTCAGGTTCTTTCCTTTCTTTTTTTTTTTCTGTTGCGTGGGGATTGTGCTCCCCTTCCCCCAGTGTGAGGTAGTGATTGGAAGAAGCCCCTTCCTAAAAGGATTTTTGGAAGGTTTCTCACCCTGGGAGCCAAACCAGGGAGAAGACCCAGCGAGAAGGTTTTCTGTTTGAAGAATGGAATCATCCTTAAAGAGGCAGACCTAAATTCACTGACCCAGGAGTCCAACAAGGGGCATCAGCTTCATTAGTTTGTTTGTCCATTCAATTTTGGATTAGGCCCTCCAAAGGACTGAGATGGGCCATTTAACCCAGGAACGGGAGACATGTTGAGTTCATATTTCTTTTCCTTTACTACCCAGTGGATGATATCACTAGTTTCTTAAGGGGCCAACCTGGACTGTTTAACTTAGGAATCTAGGTAGAACTGATTTAAGGCCATTGGCCTGGTGGACTTGCAATGGACTGATCTCATTTTTGGCAGATCCATGGCCAAAAGGGGTGAGGGGCATTGAGAAAAATGGCCTCAAGTGGCCTGAGTAAAAGTGTCTAAATTCTGGAGCACCCATTGGGTCCTCCAGTGTTGAGTTGTCAGCCACATGAGGGTGCTATAAGATTTGGGCCCCAGAGTCAGGAATCCAGGATGTGGTAAGGGTAGGGTGTGAGGGGAGATGGAGCCCCATGAAGTAAACCCTGCATAAATGATCTGTCAGGACCTTTGCCAACCCTACATCCAGCTCCCAATAGTTAATAGTACATCAAGATGTGGCAGGTGAGAGGAGAACATAGGGAGCTGGTGGCAATACTGCCTGGTTCCCCAATGGCTTACTGGTAAAACATTGGGCAGACATGGGTGAAGGCCATACAGCACCAGTCCCCAACAATCTGCCACTCTGGGATGTAATTATAAGACTTACAAGACTTCCAGGTACACTTTCCTCTGAAGAGGATTCCTTCCATCTCAAGTGCAGACTTCCAGACTGTTAAACTTTTACATGTTCTTTTTATTGATTTGTATAACATTAGAAAGACATAACAAAAAGGTAAGACAGGTGCAACTACAGAAGCGATCCATAAAACACACTTTACAGCGAGCACACCACAAATGAATTGTAAATTGAATGTGCGGTAACATAAATTAATTTCAAGCTTATTTATGAAACCTGCACCGACATGAACTAAAGCAAAAAGTGGAACAGAGTAGTGTTTTCCCTCAGATGTAATCTAGTGTAGATGACTTTTATTTAATGGGAAATGAACAAGTAGTAAAGAAATTCTATATAAATTGTACACACATATACATTCACATTGGGGGTGTGCAAAGTGGGCCCTATTCGATTTGGATTCGGCCCAAATCAGGGACACTGATTCAGTTCCTTGATTCAGATCACTTTCCCTGATTCAATTTAGCCGAATCCGAACCATAAGATTTGATGCTGATTCAGAGAATCAGCGATTTGGACATACACATATTTTTCTACATACCTTGAGGTAGCAGGTGCAGCTTGTGTTCTCTGCGATTCTGGGGCACATGGAGCATCCCACAGGAGTGCAGAGAGGACCCCCTCCATGTGCTCAGTGGCAAACCTGGAAGTGGACCAGAAACAATTCTGGTCCACTTCTGGGTCTGCTGCCAAGCACGCTGGGGGCCCCCTCCATGCCTCCCTGGGTCAGTGATCGCCTGCAGGGGGACCCCGGGTGCCCCCCCCAGACCCAGGAGGCACCAGTCACCGAGCTGAGGAGGGTGCAGAGGGGGGCTCCCAGCACACTGCCTGCTGGATCCAGAAGTGGACCAGAAGTGCTTTTGCTCCACTTCTGGGTCTGCTGCTGAGCTCACTGCAGAACACCCCCCGCCCCCACCACGCTTCTGTGGGACACTCCATACACCCCACTGTCGCAGCATTCACGAGCCCCTGCTACCTAGAGGTATGTAGAAAAGAACATTTAAAGCTGTCTCTATGTCTGAATTTCTGAATCTTTCCAAATTTCTCTGAATCTATTTGGAGGGTTCTGATTCGATTCAGAGAGATTAAAGGGCCCTTTGATTCAATTTGGATTTGGAGATTCAGCTACTGAATTGTGCTGAATCTCCACCAAGTCAAATCAGGGACTGAAGCTTCGCACAGCCCTAATATGCATGTGCGCGCGCGCGCGCACACACACACACACACAAAGATTTCAGTTCCTGATTCATGAAACCACTAAAACAAACATGTGCTTAGCTTAGCTTGAAATCACCAGGACTTGAGTGCATGGTTTTAAGTTGGAGTCCTTAACTGTTTCCTGAAAGTTAGCCCCTTACAGCCCAGATAATAATACCAACTATAGAGGTGTGTTGAAAACCTTCACCTTACTCTCAGGAGACTGTAATTGTCCCCACTTCTAGAATCTGGTTAACTGACAATTCAAACAACAATTACACATGTTTAGACTATAATAAAACAAAATTGGATAACAATGAAGATAATTCCACTGGAAATCTTATATAGGAAAGGTTATTTATCACTTTAAATCTTTGTGTCCAGACTGGATGTATCTCAAGATATATCCTCTTGTTCAGCAACAAGGTATGAGCTTGATACAGGACTTAGGTACAATTCTATGTCCTATGTCAGTGGTTCTCAACCTTTTTTGGACCAGGAGCCATTTGTAACCATTGATGGCCAGTCCTGACCCAGTGCCCCTCACTCCTGACCCGCTCCCCACCCCAGGCCCCAGCACCCCAGTGTGTGGGGCGGGGGGGGGGGGGGGGGGCCACGGGGGCCGGGGGGGGGGCGGGGGGGGGGGGCGAGGCACAGGTGGCCCCAAGCATCCCCTTGCAGGCTGGAGCTGCCAGCCTGCAAGGGAAAAGCCACTGTTTCCCATGTTTTTCTCCTTTAAAGGAGAATCCATTTTTAAAGTGTGTTGATCTATTTTTAAAGTTTTTGTTCACAAGCCTTTCATATATTCTTGCAACCCACTTTTGGTCATGACCTACAGATTGAGAAATGCTGTCCTATGTTATACTGGTCAGGCAAGGTGATTGTAGGGTCCTGTGCCACCTTAAAAGCTTATGAATTTTAGTACACTTCTCTCACCCTATGACTTTTACTCAGATTTTGCTGTGACTGATTTTGCTGGAAGATCTTTCTGTCCTTAATTCCCTGAACATCAGAGACACTCAACATGGATGGAGTTAGGATGCCTGAAGATACTTCATGTCATGAATGCGACCACTTAATAATTAAGCTGTTTTTATTTATGAAATACAGAACAGCGCATAAACAGAGAATCGGAAGGGGAATCAAATTGGCCAATCAATTTAATGCTGAATTGGCCTAGCATATTTCATTAGGTGCCTGTCAATCTCAGAACACTTCCCAGAGAAATTAAAATAAATATTGGTAAATAAGAAAAAATAGCAGAGGCAAGGAAATGCCACAGTAAGTACATCTTAATCAGAGTAGCTTTGGAGGTATTTGGCAGAGTCTCTCATCCCAGGATATTCTGATGTTGATTGATTCAATCTCAGAACTGTCTCTGATGTGCAGACATGATCCCTATGGTAGAGGGCATGGAAGAAGGTGCAAAGGAATTGAGGAATGGTTTATTAACAGCTTCAAGTAAGAGGTTCTCCCCAGTTGCTCCCACTGTGCTAGTGTTGAACCAGCCAAGGTGTGACTGCAAGAAATGAGACAGCAAGGGACACACCCTTAGCTCTGCAGTTGAGACCTGTGTCTGTGGCATGCTCCAGACAAGTGGCTTGCAGCACCGCTAGGGCATCTTTGCTTTCTCATTTCCGATGTGGACTTCTATGGAATGGGGAGTACGTGCGCTACAAGCATCGTCTTGGCCATCAGAGAAAGGACTCTGCGATGGTTGGGTAGACCTACTCCAAGTGACTACAGTGTCACACAGAAGGATCAGGGGAAGGCATGTGAATGGGTCTCAGGATCCTTTTTCCCACTCCTTACTCCCTTGACCTTCCGACAACCCAAATGGTCCTCTCATTCTGAGCACGCGATGCCAACCTGAAGCATGCAATGCTTGGCTCTCAAAGGTACTGACGTCCTTTGAAAGCACCTAGAGATGTTCCTATTCAATGTGGATGAAAATCAGGATGTGGTGGGGGAGACATCTCGCTGCATCCTAAGTCTGAGTTACCTTGAGTCCTCAACCTCAACCTTATTTCCACCTCATTTCTAGAGCTGGTTGGAAATGAGCTGATTTTTTTTTTTCTTTAAAACATTTCCTTAAAACCAAAGGATTTAATTTTAAATTTTGCATGGAAAGTCTGATTTAAAAAACAAAAATATCAAAAACTAAAGTATGTTGGCTGACACTAACAATGTTTTGTTTTGAAAATGCTACCGGTGGTTTGTCATGCTTAATAGTTGTCTCACCATCACACGGTGTCTCCCACAGTGGACCAAGGCCTCTCCTAATGTGGAGGGAAAGACACTGCATTATGGGGGGGTCTCAGTAGTTAAAAATTCAGACCTTACAGAAAATATAGGGACAAGAGGAAACTGAACTATAATTCCAAAAAAAAAATTATTTTAGGAAGTATTTATTTTTCCTACAGAAAGGAGGCACTTTTCATGAGACCTTGTGTTTAGTCAAAAAAAACCAAAACCAAAACCAAAAAAACCCCAAAATGAAACAGAAAAAACAAGTTTGTTTGTTTTTTTTGCCAAAAATACTTTAAAGGCATTTTTTTTCTACCCTCTCCAATGTCCTTTGAGAAATGATTTAATATTTACAAAAATCTATGGGGTCCTTTGGTGAAGGAGTATGAAGAGATATAGTTTGACTTCTGAATCTTCTGGGACTTGGTATGGACCAGCATGCAAGGATTACAAATGTTACTACAAACTAGTAGTAAGATTGCTTGGAAAACTAAGCGCTAATCAGTGAAGTGGCTTGAAAGAAATCAATAGGGTTATGAAATGAATCCAACAATGTATACATACCTCATTACAATGCTTAAAGGCAGAGATGAATGAGTACAAATCTGCAAAGAATAATAATGTCATTTTGACTGGCATGTAATAAATAGCCAGATCTACTCTTCATTAATACATAACATGCTGTAGTCCATCTTAGAAATATCAATAGCCTGAATTAACATCTGTTCCTCTGTGTATGAAAAGACCAAGAGATTTCAGTTTGGTGATTTGATAACTGCCTCAGGAAGATTGCCACATATTAAGTGGAATTTTGCAGTCAACCTTTTGTTGATTAGGATAGTGCAGATTGGATAAATGATGACATCCCTGAAATCCTTAGTGGGGAAGAAAGTGTCTGTACTGAGTTCATCAGATCTACTTCAACACTGTCTGTATTTAATTCCAAACGTTCACTGAAAACCTGCTTTCTCACTTCTGCAAGGGCATTGAGCCAAGACTGCAATAGTAATGGGTCAGAACATGTACATCCTGCACAGTACAATATTATTGATTGTGGGCTGGATGTATAAAGAGACATTGGCAGCTTACAGCCACTGGAGTTGGTTGTGTCCAAAGTGTAGGTTGTCAGTCCTCTTAGTGGCTCCCTTTAAGTCTAGAGGCACCTAAATTGCCCCAAGTTTCTACCACTAACTAATAGGCCTGTGCAAAGCAGCAAGTATTTGATTTGGATTCAGATTTGGCCAATTCAGAGGGACAGTGATTCAATTTGGTGATTTGGAATTGGAGATTCAGCGCCGATTTGGAGATTCAACCATACAGGCAGTCCTCGATGCTGGACACAGCTGCCTCCAGCTGGTAAATCTGTTGTGGTGGGCAGAGGGGGGAGGGAAGGGGCGCGAGGTGGGGTGTCGGATCAATGCCCCCCACAGCGAGGGAGGGATTGGGGCTCAGACTGGGACAAGCTGCCCAGCCGGGGTTGGGGGAGCACGGGATTGTTGGAGCAGGGCTCCCACCACTGCTCACCACTGGTCCGGGAGCTGCTCTTCTGGTGGCTCCTCTGGTGACTCTTGCAGCTGGTCCAGGAAGGCATGGGAGTGGGCATGTGGCCTTGGATCTGCGTGGGGCAGGCTGGGCCAGGCTGTGCTCTAGGAGCACAGTGCCAGCTGCCCACCACCGGGCTGCAGTCCATGGGGTGGGTGAAGCCAGGGCTGTGCTCCAGGTGGCAAGCCCCCACTGCAGGGTTACAATCTGTAGGGCAGATGGAACCAGGGCTGTACTTTGGGCTGCAGTTGGGGCTAACCTCCTGGAGTGCAGCCCTGGCTCCACCCACCCCACAGAGCACAGCCCCGCGGTGGATGGCTGGGCCTCCCGCAGTACAGCCCAGTACAGCCTGCCCTGCACAGATCTGGGGGCACACACCCACTCCCATGCCTTCCTGGACCGGCGGGGAGAGCTGCCAGAGGAGCCACCAGAAAAGCAGCCCCCAGACCAGTGGTGCACGGTGGCGCACAGTGGTGGGAGCCACCCGCCCTGAGTCCTAAGCCCCCCCTGCCATGTCTGGGCAGTTTGTCCCAGCCCCAACCCCAATCCCACCCTTGCTGTGGGGGCATTGATCTAACTTTCCCCCACACACCCCTTCCCTCTCCCCTCCGCCCACCACAACAGACTTACCATCATAAGTCGAGGACTGCCTGTTGCTGCAAGCCTTCAGAATCTCGGAATCTCTCCAAATCGATTCAGAGGCTTCCAATTCAATTCGGACCTTTTAATGGGTATCCCAATTCAGTTTAGATTTAGAGATTCAGCTGCTGAATCGGACCAAATCTCCTCTGAGTCGAATTGGCTACCAAAGCTTTGCACAGCCCTAATAACTAACTCTGGCCATCTAAGTGTGTATTATTGGGCACACGGGCAACCAGCCAAGTCTTGACAGCCCTATGCTACTTGGTGACTAGATCCCAGGGCAATTAAAAAAACTAAGCCTTTTCTGCATATTTCTTTTGCAGAGCCTGGTGTTAGGGTCTCTGGCCAGCCACAACTAGTCTGGTTGGCATTCAGACTTCCTGGTGCCAGGCAGGTAGTGATGGTGACCAGCCGCTCCTTTATACCCAGTAAGCCAGGGGAAGAGTACTGAGGTGGTCTCCTGGGAGCTAGCATTTAAATCCCTGCTCCTAATCAGCCAAAGGAGGGTTCTGAACCCAGGTCTCCCTCATTCCAGGGTTGAGGTGGCTGGGTACTGCTTACTGTGTTTTGCCTTGAAAAGAGTCATCTTGCTTTGGTGCCTAACTCAGGAGAGAGTCCATGCTAGTAAATCCCTGTGGAGGGACGTACTTGAAGTTATAGTGGTATGTGACTGTACAACCTTCTCCCAGAGGAGGACACATGCTTGGGTTGCCAGCACTGAATCCCACATCACTGGGTCTTCACTGCTATTGCTACCCCTGTGACCCTGATTGCAGGTGGCTTGGATATGCCTACTTGTGCATCATGTAGGGACCCCAGGCACCTAACTCAGGGTGTCTAGGAGCTAGCAGCTGCAAGGTTAAATGTGGACCTTGCCTTAGCCTAGGCTTGCACTGGAATTCAGATATGATTACAGCATGTGTGGGCACAAACCCACCGAGTTTTTGTCTGTTTTGTTCAGGTAGCAGTAACACCGACGATGCCATAGGCTGGATGTAGAACTTCTGCAGACATAGAGACTGATCAGAGCTGCATGGCCGAGAACAAGGACTGGCAACAGAGAGCCCACAGGCCAGATCCAGCCCACAAAGTCATTGGATCTGGCCTGTGTTGTGGTCTGTGTTTTAGTAAGGATGTGCTGATCTCATAGTTTAGCCATCGGGTCTGTCCTGGATTCCACATTCTGCATTTTACTAGCGGCCAGCTAATCCCTCACTGAAGGCTCCTGCTGGGTTCTCCTTGTGATCCTGGCTCCATGCAGGGAGCTGCTCTTTCCCCTCACACCGACTTAACCACTCTAAATAGTTCCTTGTCACATCTGTCAGAGGAGGCTGCATTGGGAGCAGGGTTGTGGAGCAGAAAAAAAAAAACCCTCTTCTCTGGTGCAGCAGTGAACTGGCCGTACTTGTTGCGGATGTGACAGAGGCAATGCTGTCGTAGCCAAGGGCAGCAAGGAGGAAGACTTGGATGAGATCTTTAGCTGCATGGACACAGAGGAATGGAGTCTGGCTGAGTAATCATAATGGCCTTGTCTAGACTTGGAGTCTGTGGACCTGAAGCATCAATGTAGGATTTGATTAAATGGCAAAAGTAATCAGCCAGGTGAGCTTTCCCAGCACTTGAGGATTAATGTCGGCACTGTTGCAAAACCAGCATTAAGATCTGTGATGAGGACAAAGTTTCTCACATTGAGAAGGCAACCCCTGCAGCACTACATGCCTTTCAATAACATAATCTTCTCAAACAGACTAAATGCCGCTGCAAACTGGTCCTTTGTCCAGGGATGGAGCTGTAGCAGCGAGAGGAGGAACTTCGAAGCGCCTGGATCAATTCCAAAAAAATAACAGAAAAGTGCAGAGAAGACAGCAGTCACCTCTAAGCAGTCAACAAAGTCCCAGGTATCCAAATCAACAGTGGAATATGGAATCACGCATTCATTTGGCCCAGCACCACAAATTGAAAATGAAGTGGCCTAGCTGCCCCTTCAGTAAATCTGAATGAGGCCTGTCCTTCTCAAGCCCACTGCCAGGTGTGCAGCTGATGAGCAGTTCTTTTCACCCTCACCTTAGCAGGGAACTCTCTCAAATTAATTAGACAGCTGCTGCCCAAGATGTCATATGGGGAGCAGCAGAAGCTTCTATTAATTACAGCAAAGCACTGCTGGTCACTGAGATTAGTACATGAAGGACAGTGCCAGTGTGATAATCCTATGCCCGTGGGAATGACATGGAAGGTATGAATCAGCTAGGTCAGAGCAACACTTTTAAATACAGTCCATGCACGAATCCCTTCAGAGACCAGGCAGATCAGCCATCTTCCAGCCTGAAGGGACGCCGAGGGGCTACCGAATGTAAGTGTTCACAGGTAAGGGAAAACCCTGGGTTGCTGTCCCTGCATCTGGTAATACTTAATATAAAATACAGCAATATCTGTAGAGGAAGAACTGAGTAGAGCCCTCTAACCACTAGGCTAGAAAGTCAGATTAATACACTTCCTCTGACCCAATAAGTCTGTGTTTAGTCCATGCACAATGAAAAAGCTTTAACAGATGGAAATCCGCCTCTTGCTGCCTTCCCCAGTAGCCTATAACTGGTGGTTAGAGCACCCTTCTTGTGGCCATGGCTAGATCCAGGGGGGTGCAGTGGTGTGGTTGTACCCCCTTGAATTCATGCTGTAGGTTTGGAGAGGAGGGGCCTGGCTCCTTATGGGGGCAGCGGTGAAGGGGGGTGCTATGAAGAAGCTGGCGTGACTCCCCTGAGCTCTCTCTGACTCAGTGCTGGCTGGGCCTGTTGTGGCAGCAGCAAGGTCAGGGAGCCATCATAACCAGGGAGATCAGCACCGAGATCAGCTGCATGATCTGGTGAGAGAGGAGGTGATGGCAGGGGCATATGGGGACGAGGCCCTCCCAGCTTTCCACTAGGAGGGAAGAAGAGGTTGCTTTCCATTGCTGTATCCAGTGCCCTCTTGCCAGTGGAGTGACCTAGAGCAGCCAAGCCTGGGGTTCTGCCCAGGACCAAGGTGAGCTGTTCAGACTCTCCTTCAGTCCCCCCCTCCCCATCAGCAAAGGGCAGCATGGGGTCATACCCGCTGTTCAGAAGCCCAGATCTGCCCATTTGTAGATTCAAATCCTATGAAGCAATGCAGAGAATCCACGAACAATTGCTCCAAAACCAAATAGGTTTTAAATCAAATATAAAAACATGGGGACATGTACCCCAGAAGTGATGCTTAGAGGTCCAGCCATTGCAGCCGCAAGTTGATGAGAGGTTTGGCATGACCTACAACTGCAGTTAAGAAGTGAGTTGAACCACCACTGATGAGAATGAGTACTGGGAGTCTCACAGACCAGTGTGGACTAGTCTTGTTTCCAACAGGCCTGTTGGAAACAAGAAAGGCACATGGAGATGCTTGTGAAGGATGAAGTAGAAGGGCAGTACTGCCAAAGAACAGGGAGTGGGGTGCAAGATAGTTAATAGTGGGGAGGGTGGGGAAAATAAATGGTGTTGGTTTGTTATTTCATAGCAGCCTTAAAGAGAGTGTGCTTGAGTGAGCTACAAGAGTGTGCTCGAGTGTGCTACAAGAGTGAGCATCAGGTTAATAATAGTTGAGTTGGCACAATATGGAAGACCGGGGAATGAACTGCAAATGGGTTATGTGGAAGAAGAGAAAGAGGAATTCAGAGAAAGCCTGGAGGATTTGGCTAGAGCAATGCCTTGTATAAACAGAAGTGGGTGTGAATGGATACATTGGGGAAGGAAATGAAGGGCTTGAGGCAAAGCATGGGTGAATGGGGCAGATTTAGGCATAAGGATGGAGAACAAAGTACTGGAAATAGCTGAGATCCCATCATTGTGAACATGGCATTTCAGAAGGAAAAAAATAAAAAAGAGTATGGCATCATGTACAATGGTGGCCTGAGCAAAAGCCAAACTGATTATATCCTGGTCAGGCAAACAGATAGGAGAAAAGCTTGTAAACAATAAGGTCATGCTAGGGGAAGCAATGATGACTCAGTAGAGAATAAAGGAAAGTGTGCAAGGAGGAAGAAGGATGGACAAATTAACGAGTGGAGCCTGGAGGGAGAGAACATTGAGAAGTATAGAAAAGGGGTGAGAGAACAGAGAGAACAAGTTACACAAATTGAAAAGTCAGTGAACAAATGAATTAAGACGATAATACTGAAGGTGGCAAAAGAAGTATGTTGAAAGACACAGACTGGGAAGCCAAAGTAGAAAGAGGCCTGATGGTGGAATACAGAAGTGCAAAATATGATAAATAGACATTTTGGGAATGGCACAAAACTAAGGATTTTAACCACTGGGACAGACACAAAGCATGTAAAAAATCCAGAATCCCCTTGTGGATTGAATGGTGTTATATGTTAAGTACGTATCTCTTGGAGGAAGAAAAGCAATACATAGAATAGCAAAAGCAAAAGAAACAGCAAATAGGGACTTGAGGAACGTACCGTTGTTAAGGGATAAAGTCGAGACCATTCTGACTAGAGGAAAGGACTTTGGGAACCAATGGAAAGAGTATTTTGAAGGTTGACTAAGATGTTAAAAATGAAATAGAAAACATGGGTTTAATGTGGGGGAAAAAAACAACTGAGAGCCAGAGAGAGGAAGGGATTAAAGTAAGTATAGCTGTAGCAAAAAAGAAATCCGGAATCAATGCTGAAACAAAAGTGATGGGAAACAAAGGGATCAAGTGAATTTTGCAGCTGTTGGATAGAAATACTAAGAAAAATAATCAAACGAGTGATATGTTGGGCTGCAGAATTTATCATTGAAGTCCTTGAAAGGCTCATGGACAAGTGACTGGGAGAGAATAAAGAGACATGAATTGTAATTTAGATTTGTACAAGATAAAGGAACCACAGACACAATATCTGTGAAAAGACAGATGCAGGAACAATTCCTAGAGGGGAATAAGGAACTGTCTCATAAATTTGCAGACTTGGGAAAGGGATTGGATTTTTTTCTTGTGAACTAATACGTTAGTTCTTGCATAAGAATGGAGTGTCCAAAGGGATTGCGAGGGCTGTAAAAGCAATGTATAGAAAGACAGAATGTCAAAACATCAGGGAGAAAGCCAGAACATGACAATTATGTTAAACCAAGGTTCTTTACTAAATGAGACGCAGTTCATTGTATTATTTGTGCATTATATTATTAGTGTGTGCAGAAGAGGTTTAACATGGGAGTTACTATTTGCAGATGATCTACATATCACAACAGAGACGGGAGGGGAGTTGCAGAAAATCTGTCTAGATGGGCAGATACATGAGAGGAAGGTGACCTGAAAATGAACAGAAGTAATGGGAAGTTCAGAGATGGATGGGTAGACATAGTAGTGAAAGGGAATATCATAAACCGCATGTGGATCTACATTAAATGATGAAAACAATTGTGAAGTAGATGTAAAAAAAAGGCAGGAA
>NW_005841857.1:3624765-3627324 GCF_000455745.1 Alligator sinensis
CAGGAATGCAAAGAAGTGTTGGGTATTGTCTGGGATTACCAGAAGATTACAGTCTATTTATCAGTGGTGAGGCTGTTGCTGCTATATCAGGGGTGGGCAAAATACGGCCCAGGGGCCGGATCCGACCTGCCACGCCATTCTATCCGGCCTGCAAGGCCTCTAAAAATTTTAGAAAATTTAATATTTATTTGCTCCTGGCTACCTGTCAAAGATGACAGGAAACGGGGGCAGTAGGACCCAGGGGAAGCTAGCAGCAGGACCCAGCAGCAAGGCCACCCCCAACCCCACCCCCTCCAACTAGAAGGCCCTGCCTAGCAGAGGCTTCTGGCCTGGGACCTTGGGGTTGTTCCTGCTTCTCTGCACTGGAGAGGGAAATGCGACTCTCGGCAGCTTGCCAAAACTTGGTAAGTGGCCCTCCACCCAAAATAATTGCCCACCGCTGTGCTATATGGAATGGGAACCCGGGTGATATGATGGAAAGGCGCTTGGGTGAGCTGGGCTGAGGATACCAAGCTGGATCTGGGCCTTTTCACTGAGATAGATATAAAAATGATTACATCAGAAAGTGATTGACTGCTAGTAGGAATGGTATGTGGATACCCAAGGCCCACTAGAGCTGACAATGCCTGTCAATCAGTCTTTGTGATGTATGGCACACTCTCCGCTCTCATTGAAAGCACCTGGATTTGAAGTGACTTTGAACCATGGCAAGATTAAGGCTTGTGTCCATTCTCCTTCTCCCATTGTTAAGTCAATGGTAACATTTTTGTACTAACCTCATAGGGGCAGAGGTGGAGCCTCATGAGGCATCGCTTCAGCTAAAGGGGCTGGTTTGTTGCCCTGAGCTTCTAGTTTGAAACACATCCTCTGGAAGAATCCGGTCAAATCAGACAGGGCCCTACTGTGAGGCAGGGAAGTGCCATGTAGGCAGCCCTTCCTTCCACCATGTAGGCAGCCCAACTCCTCCCCCAGTGCATATACAGGATGGCAGGCTTAGCCCCCTCCTGCTGCACTGCCCTGCCCTGCCCTGAGAAGCAGAGGAAGAAAGCAGAAGTCAGGGAGGCACCAATGAAGTCCAGAGATTTCAGCCATCATTGCAGCAAGAGCAATAAGGAGAATGGTAGTTGGCCAAGATCCTATGGGCTGGGTGTTAACCCCATGTATGCCACATGCAGCTTCTGGGCTGCCACTTGGACAGCCTTGTCCTAAATAATTCATTTCCCTACTGAGGTATAATGTGCCATGTAACACCCTTCCTGTCACTAAGAGGTCTATAGCAATGCATCTAATTCTCCATTGTATACGTCTCCTTTGGACTGAAAAAGCATAGCTATGACACCCAGTCTAAGCAAAATGACTAAACGTACAGAACAAAATTCCTGACTTAAAATGACCTCTGAATGCCCTGTTTAATTATGTCATAAAATGTATCCACTGCGTCTTTTCTTAAAACAAAACTCCCTCAAACCCCAAAAGCAAGCTCTGTCCCATTCAGTGCAGTGTCAAGGGTTCCTATTTTTTATAGCAACTCAATCACAAGATGGTTTTCTAGAAAGTAATAAAACTCTTTTCTCTGGCTTTGGATGTTCAAAGTACCATTGGTTTCCTAGCATCCTAAATACACACCAGGGGCCGCATCTACACGCGACACTTACTATGCACAAACCATGATACGATGCTACCGCACAGTAGTAATGAGCTACTGCATAGTCAGTGTTACCAGGAAGCCATGTGGGGATGCTACTGCACAGTAACACCAGTTGGGTGTGCAAGTACTAAATGACTGCATAGTAACAACTGCACAGTCAGCATCTCATGTAGACGTGGCCAGAATCTGCTAATTCGCACCCACAGCAGGGAAGACAGAGACTGAATGTGCTTGTAACGTGAACTCTTCTCTTCATCCTGGAAGTGGTTTCTTCAGGAGAAGTCTGGGACCTACTGGGGGACCTGTGTAAAGCAACCTTATGGTTCTGTACCAGTTTAGAGGTGCAGAGAAGGTGGGTCTTAAGGGGTTTACTACATTTTCTTTTCCACTGAACCTCATTCATTTCAATTTGTTTCAAGGGGCTATTGATCATAATGCTAAAGCCATTAGCCCAAGCAATTAAAAGAGGATATTGAAAAGTACATTTAAATTAGTGTCACCAGGGAAATCACACATGTGGGATGGAAACCCTTTCCCAAGCTACAGTGAAACGATCCAGTAAAAGACAATATCTGCTAATTGCTCTGGTTCTACATGCCAGATTTCATTTCTGTATACAGTCATGCATCCCATGACACACAACTTTATAGATTCATAGACTCATAGATGTTAGGGTCGGAAGGGACCTCAATAGATCATCGAGTCCGACCCCCTGCATAGGCAGGAGGAGCCCGTTCCAGACCTTGGTCACTCGAACTGTGAAGAAATTCTTCCTAATGTCCAGTCTAAATCTGCTCTCTGCTAGCTTGTGGCCATTATTTCTTGTAACCCCCGGGGGCGCCTTGGTGAATAAAACCTCACCAATTCCCTTCTGTGCCCCCATGATGAACTTATAGGCAGCCACAAGGTCG
>NW_005841857.1:3629035-3644389 GCF_000455745.1 Alligator sinensis
CTGAGTTCATTGAAATCATCTTTCCTAAAGTCTAGCACTTTCACCCTACCTTACCCACTCGACGTCTTATGATGAATTCTATTATTTGGTGATCACTGTCCCCCAGGTGACCACCGATATGTAGGTCTCCTACCATGTCATCCCCCGTTGCCAATACCAGGTCCAGTAAGTCATTCCCCCTAGTGGGACCGTGTACCTCCTGTGTCAGGGGGAGGTCCTGTACACAGGATTGGAAGCTGTGTGAATGGTGGGACTTTGCTGTCTGCGTCTCCCAGCAGATGTCTGGGTAGCTTAGGTCCCCCATGACTACCGCCTCCTTAGCTTTTATGGTCTCTAAGAGCTGCCTCAGGAGCCCCAAATCTAGCTCTTCCCCTTGGTGTGGGGGTCTGTAGCAGACCCCTACCACCAAATCCCTTTCTCCTTGACCCCCATATAACCTAACCCACAATCCTTCTACTTCCTCCTCCCTTGATTCCGTCTTGATAAGGGTCGATGTATATTGCTCATTGATATAGAGTGCAACCCCTCCCCCTTTCTTCCCCACTCTGTCCTTTCTGTACAGTTTATAACCCTCAATATGTACTGCCCAGTCGTGGGAAGAATCCCACCAGGTTTCTGTTAGCCCTACTAAATCATAGGTGTTTTCTGCAAGCAGGAGTGATAGTTCATCCTGCTTGCTCCCCATGCTCCTAGCATTAGTATATAGGCACTTGTAAAAGAGCTTTACAGAATTGATACTGAGCTAATAGAAAAGCAGAAAGGTGTTAAAAGGTAAGATTTAAGGAGAAATGATGATATAATATCTTAGAGGGGTCACCAAAAGAGAATAGAT
This sequence comes from Alligator sinensis, assembly GCF_000455745.1. Lineage (NCBI taxonomy): Eukaryota > Metazoa > Chordata > Crocodylia > Alligatoridae > Alligator > Alligator sinensis. The sequence continues at coordinate 3,629,868 of NW_005841857.1, forward strand.
TCTAACATTAAATCTTCTATCTGATAGACCGGCCTGATAGACAGCCACAGGTGGTCACCTGTGGGATGATGGACTTCATTACACAACACAGGTCTGGCCCACTACATGCTCTGACACCTGAGGTACTCAGATACTGTGTTGATGGGCCGGTTTACAGGCCAACAGTCTTTGGTCCAGGCTGGGAGATTCAAAGGAGCACAAAAAACTAGATGACCAACTCACACTGAAGTTAAATGGGAGTTGATGGTCAAACTTCTTCAAATTCCTTTAAAGTTCCTGGCCACGATGCAAAGGTAAGAATCAGCTGATGAGTATAATCTGCCCAATACATTAGCTTTCCTTCTGGTCTTTAATAGAGATTGGTTCAAGCAGTTTAATATTAAGTTTTTTTTTCCGATAAAGTTGTTCATCATTATACTGACTGTATATTCTTATCCATGTAGCTATCTATTCCCCTTTTAAATCTATTCTGCAGTAATTAACCCAATCATTTAACCCACATTTCATGAAATAAATAAGGACATAAGTACAAACATTTTTGGCTCAATTTTGATCCCTCCCCTCCCCGTTTCATTTAAAGCTTGTTTTTGTGTCATGAGACAGGGAAATCTAACTTCTAGGGACTCTTTGTTCTGTTGCAGACTTTGAGGATGTTACTTCTTATCCATCTTTCTTTCAAGGTAAGCATTGCTCTAGCCTTTCTTCAGACTCCATGGGGTAGCATATGGCTCTTGGATGCAACAGTACGGAGGCTTCTAACGTATTGTCTCATAATTTATGGCAACTTTTACAACATTCTCAGCAGTAAGTTACTGTGCTTAAAATGGAGAGAGTCCAGGGCTTCCTACCTGGGCCCCTAAATGGAAAGGCTTATATCAGCGGTTCCCAAACATTTAAAACTCAAGCCACCCTTTGTTAGACTCAAGGCACCCCTCAGAAAATGATTCGTTTTAACTTGCTTTGTGACTACAGAACTACAATACAGCAATTTTGCTGTAAAGAACTCAGAAAGACCATACTAGGTCAGAATGCATTTAAAACTGTGAATTCCTATTGAAATCTCATTTTATCTTATGAATCGTGCTTGCCCACCTAACAGTACAAGCCTTCCTTGGCACCTGACAGCCCCCTTGGAAGGATCTCAAAGCACCCCAAGGTGGTAGCACAGATTGGTTGAGAACCACTGGCCTATATACATGACTGGTATACCTGAAATGACTATATACATCTTTTCCTACTCAATCAGAGGAAATCTTAGAGATTTGGTGATCTCCATGAATGTTATCGGTCCACATGGTCTTAAATCAATATATAATGGATCCTAATTTGGGGTTATAATTAAATATAAAGCACTAGGAATGCAGGAGGGGGACATAGGAGATACGGTACTAAAGTGCTAGGATTGTGAACATATCTGTGTCTGAATTAAAATAAAAAATTCCAGTCCAGTGGCTTTCCTGGTGACCTGGTACAATTCTAGCTCAAACTACATGTAGCTGGCTGTAGTTCAGCAACGGGCGAAACAAAATCATCTTCCTTCACTCTTCTTCACTTCCTCTTGTCCCACCAGAGAAGGGTCTGTTCACTAATTTCTCCTGGATTAAATTTACCAAACTCTTTCTGGGATAAACAGTCACATGCTGCCAACATAGCATCAACTGGTTCAAACCTTTATTTTGTATGTATCTAAAAAGTTGCATGGCAGTGGGGGCGGGGGATTTACTCACGTATTTTTGCACTTGAACACAACCAGTTTTCCATATTGCTCAGCTAAGGTTATGGCAACACCAGCAAGGGTAAGGCGACACCAATTGGTAAATGCAGTTTTGGCTGTATTTACACCTTAGATTTGAAAACCATGCCGTGTAAAGCACAATCCTTTAACTCTGTCCTGTGTTATTAAGAGCTACATCTTTGGGGCAACCACAGGCATTCAACCAAAAACCATGAAGGCATCAGCTCAGACCTTCACTACTGGAATGTATTGAGTATATTAGGTAGTAGCAATGTTAGACTGTTATCCAGCTGCCAGAAGGTAGAGATGGCATGCAGTCACTCTACCAGTGTATTAAGTACCCCAAATGAGCTCCCAGCAACTTCAGCTCAAGAAGACTTACAGAATCAGGTCCAATTTGCTGATACCATAGAGAAATTTGAAATGGTGTAATGTGAAAGGGAGGACAGTGAAAGATGGTGTAGTAACTGGGAAACTTTTTCACTGAGTTTAAGATATCCCTATATCCTCTGCTTGGTGGTAGAATTACATACTAAGCCATCAACCCCATTCCTACTCATGCCATGGATTAGGGAAGGGTGATTTATAGCTGGGATAATAGCAACTGAGTACATCCTGAAGCCCCCTAGGAAGTTAGAATGAAATTTCTGGACTTTGTCATGAAAATACATTTGTAAAATGTACACGTGGGCATTGCTGTGCTTTTTTTTTTTTCTTCTTTTACAAAAAATAGGCATACAGCAAAAAAGGCACGACTTGAAATGATTCTAAGAATAGGTGTGCTTTCTACCTCTAGTGCAAGAGACTTAGGGCTAGGAAAAAAAATAATAATCCTTTGAAACTGGAGCAAGCAGAAACATGACCTGCTGGCACAGCAGGGAGCAGAAAGGAACAGCTCAGCACTGGGGATCAAACACCGCACAAAAAATAATAAAACAAATAGCAAGCTTGTACATGTAACTGTTGCATCATCCCATGGATAGAGGACAAGAAAGCACATCAGGAAAGTCACATTGTTCTGGAGAGGAGCTGCTGTTGATTCAGTCAATGTTTCCACATCACCTCATTAACGCAGGCGGGTCTGTGCCAGGTGCTATCTTGTTTCAGGGCTGGAGAGGGAGGCAACACTTGCCATCCTGTCTCCATGGTTCTATATTTGCCCATCCATAGGAAAAAAAAAAAAGAGGTAATTATGAGTTTTATTGCTTTATGAGCTTTATCTGCTCTCTGTGGATACTAGCATGTTTTCTTGCCTTGGGAAATACCTTAAGAGCCCTGCAGAAGGCAGGTGCAACAAGCAGAGCTTTTATGGCTTTTATTATAACACATGGCTCCAGGGCTCAAGAAGGAATGCAGAAATTATGACAGGCAGCTTGGGAGAGAGACAAAAAGTCTGGTTATCAGAGCTGCCAGTCAGTCATAGCTCATAGGGACTGGACAGAGAGATACAGGCGTTCAAGTCTTTTCCAACAGCAGGCCTGACATAGAGCAAAGCCAAAAGAAAGGCAGGGAAGATCTGAGATGCTGCAATGTCTTTCTACATCACTTCAATCACCCTTACCAGCATAGAAGTATACAGGCAGCCTTAGCCTCACCCTTAATTAGGATAACCTGGATAATGGGTGGAGCATCTTCTATAAATGGGGTGCCCTCCATTTGCTTTCTCACGCTACTGTCTAGTGCCGAGAGCGGGTGGAGGCTGGTGAGTCTCATGCACAATATATCCAAAAGGGAGTGGGGTGGGGAAAGAGAGATAAGGAACCTTACTTATCTTGGATGCAAAAATGGAGAAAGGCAGGGTGGGTAGTAAATATAAATGATTATCATCTTTCACACAGATTGTCATCTCTTTTCTGAGGTGGGGTCATTGCCAGTCTGCTTGTTGCATATTAGATCCTGACTATCGCTGTGTTAGTGAGCAGATGTGTGATCTCCTGCTGGAAAACTCAGTACCGTATGTTGAATATTCCAGGCTGTACAAGATACCAAGATCAGATCTCTGAGCTGAAATATTCCACAGTGCATAATTTGGTTTGGGAGGTTATCATCTCTGTTGTGATCTCCTGATATCTCCTCTCAGCTGTATTGGGCTAGTTATCTGATATGCATGACAACCATTAAAGGCATAGACTGTTAAAAGAGGTGAAATGAACAATTTAAGGCTCTTATGGAAAAATTACCTCTAGCCTGCAGCATGGGGAAATCAGGATGCTGGTCTCCTTGAAATTTCCTTGGGGACCCAGTGCAATATTAAATGTGTATGATGTGTGTCACCTTAACGTCCATGTGGAAAAGGTATTTCTCAAACAGCACAACATGATTCATCTGCTTATTTAAATGCCAATCCTCGGCTTGGCGTTCCAGCTCAGCGGCTGTTGTAGCATCCAAATATAAGTTACGTACCCGCACGGCGATGCATAGTGTAACCCATGGGAATAGAGTTGTGATTCTCAGTGGGATCCCACCCGAAGTGGGAGGTGATTGTATCATGGACGACAGCAATCGCCCTTTATCCTGGCTAACCCCCTAGGATTTCCACTGCTTCCCTTGGGAAATTATGCTATAACATAAAGGGAGACAAGGTTCTTTGAGTAGAAGTGATATCTCTTATGAGACCAATTGAGGGGTTGGAAGAAAGCTCTTAGCAAGCTTTGGGGCACAAACCCCCTTTTTCAGGCCTGGGGAGTTCATAACAGGCAGATAATATACCATTTAAGGCATTTATAGTGAGGAGCTCCTTCCTGGTATTCAACCCAATTTGTTCCTTTCCTCAGATACTTTTTATTACCCCTACTTATAACCTGTTTGCCTTTCCTGTCCTCCTGTGGATGCTCTGGGGGTCGCTAAGAACAGTAGAAATACCATGGTAGGTAAGACGGGTGATAATTCATCATCCAATCTTTAACCGTGCATATCAGGACCAGATGCAATAGATGAAAGGGGAAGAAAGCAAGGCAGTGTTGGAATTACCAGCTAGCACAAGCTGGCCAGTCCCTCAGGAGGAGTTGTCCTCAGGATGCGGCCTACACTTCCCTGGCTGGCTGTGATTAATTAGCAGCTTCAGCTGTGAATGTGGAGGAGCTTTTTCTAAAAGCTAGGGAGAGCTCAGTGGAGAGGAGATGAGCCAGGTGTGTTGGATTTTCTGCTATATGGGAAGGGCTGGGTAGAAGCTATGTATAAAGAGAGTTTCAAGAAAGGCTCTGGATTGAGTGAGGAGTTACACTTTTTCAAAGGTGCTTGTGAAAAAAAACATGTTTAATTTAGCAGGCTCCTTGCCTGTGGGTGAGCACCTCTGAAAGGGCATGGGAGCAAAAGCAGCAGAAAGAAGGAAAGAAACCAGAAGAGAAGGAAGAGGAACTGAAGGGGACTTATGGGACATTGGACGCTCAAGCCTGGGCTGGGTAGGAAGGGGAGAGTGGGTTTTCTCTGCTTAGACTTTCATTGGGACTGTTCGAATGTCAGTGATGGACGCTGGGGGAGGGAGTCATGGAACTTGTTATCCTGGACATAAAGTGGGAGTAAGGAAAGGCCGGGGAGAGGCAGAAGATGCTGTGGATTATTGTATTGCTGGCCGTTCATTGTCTGGGGAGGGTTACCTTGGATTATTTAGAATCGCTGTGTGCCGTGGCTGCAGGGCAATGTCATCTGCAGAATCAGGGGCTTGTATTATTAGTATTATATTGTTAATCTTCCCCGTGCCTCTGTGTTCATGCTAGCTATATAAATAGTGAGCCCTGCTCAAAGCTTCAGTGTTGCTTGTGTTTGTTAGATCAGCTGGTCCTAAGGAAGCAGGTAGCACAGTGCATATCATCCCATCTCCCAGCAATTAGTAGTACAACAAATTCTCTTCCAGATTTCCTTTATTTTAGTGGTGTGCATGCAAGGGCTTGTTGCAGTGATATATTTTTTTCTTGTTGTTTTTTTTTTTTAAAGCACATGAGAGCATTGGGGGTGGGGGGCTAAGAGTGGACAGGTTACGGAAGTGAATGTTTTCTGAGGGGCATCAAGGGTTTGTATGTATGGGCCCTTGGCTAGGACCTCTGTTACTGAGATTGAGGAGGTCAGATGGTATTTTTGCAGGTTTGATCTTGCATTGCTCTTCTTGGAACCTCCTTTGCAAGATCAGACTCTCCCAGGCTTTCTTTCCTTCTCCTGCTAATATTTATTTGCAGATTCATTTAGTGCTGCTCTCTATAGTTTATTTAATTAGGGATGCCTGAGCTCTGATAAGAGATCATATTAAAGCTTGTTTAATCCCTACCTGGTTTAGTTGTTTGGGAGGTTAGTTCTCCCTGGCATATTCACTTAATGAGGAATCTTTTAAATATTTTATCCACCTTTGTTCTTTCTGTTTTGAGCTGGAGCTGAAGATCTACTGGAAAACTAGTCAATAGTGACAAGAGATGGCTCTTTTACCCTTGCTTGTATTGCTCTTTTGAAACAACTCCCAAGTTGTGATTCTGATCCTGAAAAAGCCAATGTAATTTGGGAATAACACCGCTGAATTAATTTTGGGAGAGGTGCCTCTCCTCAAAGAGGGAATGCAATTAAAGGGCTTGATTGTACATGTTCATATGCTGCTTTTACATCCGTATAAATCCATTGAGGGAAATCCCAAACTCGCGGAAGGCAATGCCAGCGTTCCCATTGAATCCAACTGCATCACCGCTGTCACTTGAGAGAGATCCCCCGAGCTGGGTATCAGATTGTCACCTAGGCTCATGCTTTGTACTCCTTTGGCATGGGAGAAACTTGTTTTGAATTAAACACACAAATGATGCAAAATGTTATTCATGGTTTGCAATTTTTATCTGCTCGCCCTTTTGATAGTTGCCAAACTGCTGTCTGCAGAGGGGAATGATCCAAGACCTTATTAGTATTGCCTGCAGTTCTACACAATAGCACTGGCCAGAAGTTTTGATCAAAAGTTATTTAAAAAAAAAAAAAAGAGAGAGTAAAAAGCCTTCGTAAAATGTTAAGTTTGGTTGAAATGTTCTTTTATCAACGAGGAAAATGTTTTCCCTTTAATTAGCTGTAAAAGGGGAGCTGGGGAAGAGAGTGCCAGTCATGTGGGAAGCAGTTGCTCTTTAATTTTAACTACACTTCTATTAAAATGTCAAATCTCAGCAAAGTGTATATTTATTTTTTAGGAAATATGTTTTGTTTTTTGTTTTTTTCCCTCTAAAGAGAAATGTAAAACCCCAGTTCGTCTTTTGGACATCTTTCACAAAGTGCCCCAGGATTTGATCATTTTTATTATGCAGGTACTTCTGAAAATAAAGCCAGTGCTTTGTCTGGAGATTTGTCGTCTTCTACTTGACCAGCCCAAATATTCTTGTACAGAATCGCTCCTATATACAGTGTATCATTTAGTTGCAGGGTGTGATTGCAGAACTCAGATGGCCAGTGACCAGTCTGGGATCTGATTCTTGTGTATACTTTGGCTCTCCTGTATTCCCAAAATGGGGCATAAAATCAGCTTCATGTTGCATTTTAACTCATTCTGACCCCTTTGTATAGCCAGAGTGGTGTAACAAGGCTTTCATGTCAATGTAGACCCAGCTAACATGTATGACACCCCCGGGCATTCTTCCTGTCATGTGTTAATGACCCCGCAAAGCATAAGGAAATAGGGACTTGCTCAATGCCCTTGGTTCTCACAGTATAATAGACGACTAGGAAAACCTGTTTTCCCTTTCCACCTCTGCAAAACATGCAGTTGGATCAGAGCAACACAAGGCAGTTTCATCACTGTCCCTTTCTGTAGCGTTAAGGGAAGGCAAACTTTCGGGGCTTCCCCAAGGGCTCATCTGATAGAGATGTGCCATTCTTTTGCCATACTGTGCTCTATGGAGTATTACAGCCAGACCTGTGGGCAGCAAAAATGTTCAGCTGCCCTCGTGAGCAGATCTAGGGTTTTGAAACGGAGGGTGCCAACAGTGTGGAGCATCATCTCATACAACAAAGCACATTTTTCTCCAGTTAAAAATAACCTAGAAGCTTTACTAATATGCTTGGGACCTAGGGCTATATCACTTGCTTTAAAATAGAAACAAAAGCATTATAACTTTATTGCATAGCAGATTCATGCACATCACAAGATATTAAGTAGATAAAACTTGTAACAGATGGGGAAAATAATCAAACTGTGTTGTTTCATTAGTCCCGTAGTCATTAGAATTAAATGCATTTCTCGTATTCAGATTCGTAAGACAAAATCTAGCCTTTTCGAGCTTGTGCATACCATACTTCACTGACAATGACTACACCTGAATTATATTTTTTTTAACACGGCGAGTCCATTGAGAGGTTATTGGCCCTTGTTGAGCAAAGCCAAGTTTTAATTCTCTGGAGAGTAGAAAAACTTCTTACCACCATCGCTGTCAATGCAGGAACTGTGCACCGAATCCTGAGTGAAATAGGAACGTTTGGATGCCATTTCTTGTCACAGTCTGCCAGACTATCAATAGCTGTACTTGGCACTTCTCTCTTTCTTTTCCATGCCCTCCCACTTCTTCTTCCATATTTGAAGTCCTGTCAAAAGTACACGCCGGGTACCTGACAAGTCTTTTTCATACCTCTGTAAGACACAGTTAAGTTTTTCAGATAGATACTGGCTTGAAAAATGAGGTATTAGAGTGCCTAGATCTGTTACAGCCTTGCCATGTGATGTAAATCTGTCAGTTCTCCGACTGTGAAATCCCCAAATGGGATCTAGGTAGGTGGTAATTCAAAAGTAGTCCTCAACACTGCCGCATGGAACATTGCATCTGTGCTGTTGCTGGGCTGAACGTTGAGGTAATTTTACCTCAATATCATGTTCGGTTGCAACTGAGCATAATTAAATATTTGAATGAATTCATCCTTGGAGTTAGACCTTTTATCTTCATATACCCCAAATGCTACTTTTACTCCCTTATAACATTGTACAATGTGAGCATGCACCTTCTGAAGTTCCTTGGAAGGTGGAAGATTAAGTCCTAAAAGTGTTTCAGCAATCATGAAGTTGATGATAAATTCAAAATTGTATTTGTTGGGGGTTTTTTGGTTTTGGTTTTGTTTTGTGTGTGTTGTTGTTGTTTTTTGTTTGTTTGTCTTTATAGCACAGATTTGTGTTATCTCTATAGCTTTTGTCTGGTCGGCTAGCATTGCTTCCAGTCCTGCAATAATAGCATCACGAAGGTCGGGGTATGTCATGATACTTTCATATTGCTCCATCCACAAAGTGGCACATACAGTGTGCAAGCTTTTGTGTCTACCCTCTGGACCCAGGAAATTGGTAGTGTCGCTCAGGTATTTCACTTGCTTGACTGATTCCTGAATACAATTGATGGCTTAATTTAGAGTGCCTAAGGGATTTTCTATTGCACAGTATTGTACAAGACTTTGATATGGTGAGATTTTAAAATATGAGAGAGACTGTGACTACCCAGCTTCTGGGAAATCAGATTTTGCATGAACCTCTACACCATTTTTGTGGTTACACTTATTGGTGGCTCGACCATAACCTTGGCCATTCAGTTTTGTCAAATCTAGACCCTTGTTTTTTTTCTTAAGAAATCAAAACTCTTTTTTCTTACGCTGGCAGCAGTTGGGTCATAAGCAGTGCCAGGCAGGCCTTCGTTTTGGGAGATGCAATATCTTCTATTTGAATTTCATGGATGATGGGCACCCTTACTGGGTTTTGCTAGCCTCAATTACAGCTCCACTCCTAAGTGCAGAGGGGTGCAAAGAAAGGTGTTCTCACCTCTTTCAATTAATTAATGCCCATGCAGTCAGTAATAGAGAAACAGGCTTGGGTTCGACCCTGGACTGGACAGCTGGGGTAGGAAGCTCCTTGTCATCTAACCTTTTCAGACTGGCATAGGACAGTTAGAATTGGATCCAGTTTTTAGGGAAGAAGCCAATTATTTGGATTTCAAAGAGGACTGAGCAGCCATCAATGGGAAACACAAGTTTCTGGTACTTCTAAAAACTTCTTGGCTCTGGGAAGAATCCACGCTGTATGCCAACTAGCTAGCTAGCACAGCTAGCTCAGTTGCCATAAGGCATGCTTTTATAATTATGATGAAGCATATTGGGCTTTTAAGAAATGACTGTGAAACGACTTGCTGTGGCTTTCTTTTACTTGGATGATCCTGGTCTTCTATAAATGTGGCATGTTAGTTAAATTGCATGCAGTTCTCCTCTTTCTCCCACTTCTTCTTATCAGAACAGACTATCTCAAGGCCAGGTAAAAGAAAAGGTTTAAGGATTTCTTTAAAGACCTCTGATCACTTGTTCACACTCCAGCTTGGATTCTGCCTTCTAGGGTGTTTAGCTTATAGTTTTTATTTTGGTCAATAGGTTCCCCAGTACTGCTTCTACTGAGATTTACAATCAAGGGCTGTTTGCAGATGTGCTCAGCATTTTCTAAACCATGTTAACTGATTTGTAGCACAAAGTTCAAATCAAATTTCAGTTTGGATTAAGGGTTAATAGATATCCATTAACCATTATAGCAGGAGGCAATGGCTATGCACAGTCTATACACTTGATACTGCTTAAAAGAGGTTGGATGTAATTAGGAGGTAATAATAAGCCTGTTTAAGCACTGCTACATTGTTACAGTTATCTAAAGTGCTATTCCAGAAGCTGTAATGGACCTGATAGTGCTGTTGGCACATTTGCCTTTGTAAAAGTGTTGCTTTGTGCCTGATAGCCTCTGTTGTGTTGCAAAAACCTGACTGAGTTTCCCTTGTGGAGATTGATATTTGAAATGCTTATCTGTGTATATAAATCCCTAAGGACTGTTTTTTTTCCTAAAAACAACACTGTATGTACATGTTGGTTAATACAGTTCAAATTGCCTAATTCGGACTGCCCTAGTCTTCATTAACTTTAATCCTCATTCAATGAGGATTAGTTCATTCAAACTGGAGCCCATTTTAATTCAGGCTACAGAAGTCCACATGTGTATATAATGAAGGCTTTTGTCTGGATTAAATCTAGAAAAACATAACTTCTATAAATGGCCAAGGAGTCCAGAGAGTGCACCCTCCTGAAATCCACATGCAGCAAGAAGAAGCTAAGGCCCCATGCTATACGTTACGTATATTATGCAATTAACTGGTTAATTGCACAATATATTCAGACCAGCCACATGTGCAAAGGAATTACCACACAATAGAAATGACTATCCAGCTTTAAAATTTGTGCTTGAAAATGTGTATCGACTCTATAGCTGGTTTCAAGCCAGCTTTAATTTGACCACGAGTTGATCACCTTTACTATTCACTGCAAAGCTGGCAAGTCAGTCAGCAAAGCAGAAGTCCTCGACTTCAGGAAAGCTGACTTTAACAAGCTCAGGAGGCTCATTGTCGATGCCCTAAGGGACCATAACTCGACAGGCAGAGGAATCCAAGAGGTGTGGCTGCTCCTCAAGGGAGAAATCCTGACAGCACAAGGGATGGCCATCCCATCTCTGAGGAAGGGTAGCAAATGGGTGCAGCAACCCCCTTGGCTCAGCAGGGAACTTGAGGACCTCCTATACCTCAAAAGAGAGACTTATAAAGGATGGAAAGTTGGAATTGCCTCCAAGGAGTATACACCGCACTGGTCCGTACCTGCAGGGAGCAGATCAGGAAAGCCAAGGCTGCAACTGAGCTCCATCTGGCTTCACATATCAAGGATAACAAAGTCCTTTTTCAGATATGTAGGTAGTCAGAAAAGAATCGAGGGTAACATTGGACCCATACTGAACCAAATGGGGCAGTTGATAACAGACACGCAGGAAAAGGCCAACTTGCTTAACAGGTATTTCGCGTCAGTCTTTTATCAGTCCAATGGGACCGCTCTGCCTAGCAAGACGTGGGACAGCCAGGGTGAGGGCGTATTTACACCCAGCATTGGTGTTGATCTAGTAAAGGGGATCATCTTGAGAGCCTGGGCACCTTCAAGTCAGTTGGTCCTGGCAGACTACACCCTAGGGTACTCAAAGAGCTGGCAGGTGTCATAGCTCAACCATTGGCAAAAATATTTGAAAATTCATGGTGCTTGGGTGAAGTACCTGAAGACTGAAAGAAGGCCAATGTGGTACCCATCTTCAAGAAAGGGCAGAAAGTAGATCCTGGGAATTACAGGCCAATCTGCTTGACCTCAATCCCTGTTATAATTCTCAAGGAAAATTATCAAGGAGACGCTTCTGAACAAGCTGGCCTAGGGCAACATCCTGAGGGATAGCCAGCACAGGTTTGCCGCAGGTAGGTCTTGCTTGACCAATCTCATCTCCTTCTATGACCAGGTGACACATCACCTGGACAAGGGAGAAGAGATTGATGTCATATACCTGGACTTTAAAAAAGCCTTCGATCTGGTGTCCCATGGCCACCTCATGGAAAAAATTGGCCAAATGTGGCCTTGGCTACACCACAGTCCGATGACTGGGAAATTGACTCCGAGGTCGGACTCAGAGAGTAGTGGTTGATGGCAGCAAGTCATTATGGCAGTGTGTAACTGGTGGCATCCCCCAAGGCTCTGTCCTGGGACCGGTTCTCTTTAACATCTTTATCAATGATGTGGACACTGGTGTCAGAAGCGCACTGGCTAAGTTCACTGATGACACTTAACTTTGGGGCAAAGCATCCACACCTGAGGCTAGTGATCCAGGCTGACTTTGATAAGCTTAGTTAGTGGGTAGACACACACCTGATGAAATTCAATACTAGTAAATGCAAGGTACTCCACCTCGGTGGCGGGGGGGACCTGCAGCATACTTATAGGCTCGGCAGTGCTACGCTTGCTAGCACCACTGCTGAAAGAGACTTGGGGGTCGTGATTGACCACAAGATGAACATGAGACACCAATGCGATATTGCAACTGGTAAAGCAAACAAAACCCTGGCTTGCATCTACAGATGCTTCTTAAGTAAATCTCAGGATGTCATTCTCCTCCTGTACTCAGCCTTGGAACTGCATCCAGTTCTGGGCTCTTCAATTCAAGAAGGATGTTGAGAAGCTTGAGAGAGTCCAGAGGAGAGCCCCACACATGGTCACAGGGCAAGAGAACAGGTCTTATGAAGAGAGGCTGTGAGCCATGGGCCTCTTCAGCCTGGAAAAGTGCAGGTCCAGGGGGGACCTCGTGGCTACCTATAAGTACACAATAGGTGTTCATCAGGATCTGGGAAAACATCTGTTCACCAGAGCGTCCCAAGGAAAAACAAGGACAAATGGTCATAAACTCCTACAAGACCATTTTAGGCTGGACATAAGAAAAAATTTCTTTACTGTCTGAGCCCCCAAGACCTGGAATAGACTCTCTCCAGAGGTGGTGCAGACACCTACTCTGGACTTATTCAAGAACCGCTTGGATGCTTGTCTTGCTGGCGTCCTTTGACCCTAGCTGACTTCCTGGCCCTGGGGCAGGGGGCTGGACTCTGATCTTCAAGGTCCCTTCCAGCCCTAATGTCTATGAATGTATTCCATGGCCCTAAAGCGCATGTATTTTGGCCTATAGCTCTCTACTGCTTGGAGATGCTCTGGGATTCTGTTATCTATTCTAACTCTTATGGCTTCTATCTCTAGCCATAAATGATGGCTACAAATAGCACAGAGAAAAACTGGTGATAATACATATCACCAAGGGATCTCCAAATGCTTTATAAGCAATGATTTGATTAAACATCCACCCTCATATCCCATATACAGAAACTGAAAGAGGTTGACTTGACTAATTAGCTATTGTTTCCTGACTTGTGCTATTTGAGAGTTATGTTTATATTAATTCAGTTTATTTGGTAGCTCTTCTTTCTTGCTCCTGTAGTCAGGGTAGTCATTGGATCTGATGTGGTTCAAATGCAGCATCTGGGGCTGGGCGGGGGAGGGGGGAGAAGAAGAAAAGGGAAAAATACAGAAAAAATATTCATTGAGAGATTAGACTTTCTGTTGTGTAAATAATTTCCTTTTTGACTGAGGAAACCAAGAGGTACACTGCAAATGAGCCAAAGGTCTCTTGGGTAGTATATGAACCTCGCCTACAACACTTGACTGTGTAGATCTTTAATACATCCATCCTCACAATGCCTTCTTTTTTCCTGAAATAGGGGAAGCGAGGGACAGGTTAAATGAAGAGGCCAGGCCAAGGTCATGGAGGAAGTCCATGGCTCAAGCTGTGGATTGAACAAAGTCTTTGGAGTCCTAGTGCCCCATCCTTCTGCCCCTCCTTCCTGCAGAGTCCAAAATGTTGTGGCTCCTTTGTTACAAGTCTCAGGCTCAGACTAATAAAATATGGCAAGCAAGGCTGTAAAAACAAACAAGCCCAACCATCATGTGACCCAAAAATGTTTCAAAACATATATGACTGACCTGGTAAGGGCTGTGAGGTTGGAAAGCTCTTTTACTTCCAGGAGCCCATGAATTATCAAACATCCTTGTTTGCTAATTCTGCTACAGACCCCCATATCAAGGGGAAGAAATAGATGCGGGGCTCCTGAGGCAGCTCACGGAGACCACAAAAGCTAAAGAGGCGGTAGTCATGGGGGACCTAAACTACCCAGACATCTGCTGGGAGACACAGACGGCAAAGTCCCACCACTCACGCAGGTTTCTAACCTGTGTACAGGACCTCCACCTGACACAGGAGGTACACGGTCCCACTAGGGGGAATGCCATACTGGATCTGGTATTGGCAACGGGGGATGACATGGTAGGGGACCTACAGATCGGTAGCCATCTGGGGGACAGTGATCACCTAATAATAGAATTCACCATAAGACGTCGAGTGGCTAAGGTAACTAGTAGGGTGAAAGTG
>NW_005841857.1:3645643-3684874 GCF_000455745.1 Alligator sinensis
GCTGGTCAGACCGCAGTTGGAGTACTGCGTGCAATTCTGGGCGCCGCACTTCAAGAGGGATGCGGATAACCTGGAGAGGGTCCAGAGAAGGGCCACTCGTATGGTTAAGTGACTGCAGACCAAGCCCTACGAGGAGAGACTAGAGAAACTGGATCTATTCAGCCTCCGCAAGAGAAGGTTGAGAGGCGACCTTTTGGCTGCCTATAAGTTCATCACGGGGGCACAGAAGGGAATTGGTGAGGTTTTATTCACCAAGGCGCCCATGGGGGTTACAAGAAATATTGGCCACAAGCTAGCAGAGAGCAGATTTAGATTGGACATTAGGAAAATTTCTTCACAGTTTGAGTGGCCAGGGTCTGGAACGGGCTCCCAAGGGAGGTGGTGCTCTCCCCTACCCTGGGGGTCTTCAGGAGGAGGTTAGATAACCATCTTGCTGGGGTCATCTAGCCCCAGCCCTCTTTCCTGCCTATGCAGGGGGTCGGACTCGATGATCTATTGAGGTCCATTCCGACCCTAACATCTATGAATCCTTCAGAGCTTCCATCTCTGCTTATCATCTGTTGACCGGTGGGTTAAAGGTTTGGATGGGACACGAGTGTATGGCCTTAGTATCTCTCTGTTTGCTTTTTCTGTACTGCTGTCTCACTAAAACTTAATGATAAACCCTACCTGGAGTACGTGGAGGCAATGCAGAGGTGTGCCAGTTCAGAGGGAACTCTAGGAGTGGTACCTGTCATGATGGGTGGATTCACTATATGACTTGCATGTAGCAACCAATTTTATTGGCTTGTGCAATGGACAGCCATGGTCTAGTAATGGCATAGACCCCATTGGGCACTAGAAGGCAGAAGCTCCTCCAAAATCATGGTGTCCTCACAGGTGGAGAGATGTGGGAAGCAGGAGCTGATACTTTGGCGTCATGATTACATTTCTTCCATTTATCCCTTGTGCAATTTTTTTTTTTCTGAATGAGTCACTGAATGGGCCTATGTCATTATGAAACACCTACCTGCCTACTACCATGGGGGGGGGGGGGTTTGTTTAAAGGTGACACATGCCCCTCAACCATGCCCTGCTGCCGCTCGCTTAGCCGGTGCAGGGCTAGCACAAGACTAGACTCACTGCGCTGTCTCCAGACGAACAGCAGCTTCAGCCTGGCTGGACGAGTGGCAGCAGGGCTTGTGCCTCCAGGCTGGGGAGGAGCAGGGGCTATGGGGGGGGGCTGCAGTGAATTTTCAGGTGGCACATGCCCCCCCCCCCCCCCCCTCCCCTGGGGGGGGGGGGGGATTGATTAAATGTTTGCAAAGTGCTTTTCCTTGCTGGGATGCCAGGTGCTGCCAGGCATTATTATTACAAATATGAATTAAGCCTCTCACAGCCCTGGAGAATAGATATAATTAAAGCAGGTGTCTAGAGCAGCAATTTTGGACTGCACTTCACAAGCACAATATAAGCCCTAAAGTATGGTGCAAAGCCACATAGGAGGCTAAGTCAATCCTAGGATTTGGCCCACAGAGAATTTTTCTGGGGCAAGACATGCCTGTCAGATGGGTAACGTGATCCACAAGGGATATAAATGACTTGCAGCTAATAAGACAGGTGTAGGTCTGGAGCAAAAACCAGGTGCTCAGATGGCCATGCCTGTGCTCTGATCATGTTCCGAGGACTCTTCACCTTCCAACCTCTTGCTGTTGACTGCAAAGTCCTTTTGTGAGTCTGGTCTTCCCTACAGATCTACCACTGCCTCTTTGGACTAGTCAAGGCTAGGATTTAAGTTAGGGTGGCCACAATGTGGGAGCTAAAATATGCTAACTTCAAACCTTTCAGTTGTAATTTGGATCTTTTATCTTGCCATCCTGTTTTGCTCTCTTGGGTAATGTCAGCTTTCTTCTGTTCTTCCAGTTTTCTGCCTGCACGTTAGCATTCCCCTGCCCTTACTTTAGACAGATGTATCCCCAGGTGTGTAAGTCACAATGCCACCATTCTCTTCATATTCGGAGCCTTTCTATATAGGCATATCTTCCCCTGCACCTCTGAGGAACAAGTTGCCACCAACTTTCTTATACAAGTCTCTTATAATTTTCTTTTCTTATTTGTCCTATGGTTTACCTTCTTGCTCAAGCTTGAGTTGAATTTTGGGAGGGAAAATTGAAACTGAGGATTGCTCAGGTAGGAGGAGACAAAGGTGAGTAATATGGAAGTGAGAATTAGGCTAGGGACAGAAATTACAGGAAACCTGGTATGAAAAAAACAGTTTCAATTTGTACCACAACAGAAGTTCAGTGCATAGAAGTGGCTTGCAAAATGGCTGAAACTGGTTTAAGACAAACCTGGTTAGATTTAGTATCTGACTTCACTGATTTACAGTAAAATGGTTTCTTGAATGTCTGCCCCAGATCCCCTCCAGATTCAAGTCAACTCCCAGGATGTTTGTACCTCCCTCCCAAACCCTTCTTGCAGGGTGGGCAGGCTAGCTTTGGCCCAAGCTGCCTGCTCCAGCTGAGCAGGGAGGCACGCTTTAGCACCCCCCAACTTCTGACCTAGGCCCAGGACCAGACATGGGCATGGGCAAACTGGGCAACCGCCCAGGGCCCAGATAGAAAGGGGGCCCAAAAATGGTAATTTTAAAATTTATTATTATTATCATCTCTGGTGAAGAGGGGCCTGATACTGAAAGTTCACCCGGGGCCACCAGGAGTCTGGGTACGGTGCTGGCTGGGCCACTGCAGGCATGCGGCTGCATTTCTGGAATCTCTTTTCTTTCCTATCAGTCCAGTGTACACAGCTTAGACTAACCTGCAAAGATTGAATCGATTCAGCCTCGGGCTTTTTGACTGTCTGCACTTATCTTCAGTGTTTAACCTAAGTCAGTAGCAACAGTAGCAACTAGATGTGCAACTATTGATCTATATGTCTCTCTCCCCCTGATTCCTTTAGGTGTGAGCAGTTTTTTGTTTTTTTTTTTTTTACTTCCTCACCATTCACTCTTTCACAGTGTCTTTTCAGACCTTATGCTCTTTGCACTAAGATTATTTTCCAAATAGCAAGAAAGACATGTAGCACATCTTCACTGCAGCTGCAATGTAGACTACAGTATTCATGGGGTGTAGCCTATCCAGCATTTCAATGAGAGGTGAGCTTCTTCCCCATGAGGACAGGTGAGTCAGATTGAAAGGATTTGGGATGTAAGGCATAAATATTCCTGTGAGGTACCTGACAAGCTTGGCGTGTAGGGATTTGTGTCAGTCGACCTCTCAGATTTTTGGAAATGTACTCAGAAAACTGACTTGACTCAACTGACTCAAAGGGGAATTATTATTCAGGTCAAGCCTATCAGTGTAGGATGGCTTGAACTGGGGCGATGAGTCTAAAAAAGGTCAAATGTTGCTGAAATATGTATCCAGATCTAAATGCCCAAGTGTTGTGGCTGAGGCCTGTTCGACAGTCTGTGCGTCTGCGAAGATGAACCAGGCCAAATACAGCTCCTCTGAGGTGGCACTAATGTGTTGCTTAGCCAAAACACCCATGAAATGCCAGATTTTCAGCCAGTGTAAACCAGCCCCGTTTTATTTCTACAAAGCTAGAAGGTCAGCTCAGGACACGGCTTCCATCATCTACTGATGTGCTGCTTTCCATGTGGCCATTTGGTTGGTAGTTGTCACCTGCAGTGCTCTTTTAGGAAACCAATATTTCTGTGTTACAACCCATAGTCCTAAAGTAGCCCTGTGAAACTTGTCTCTGTCAGTAGAAGAAGAAGAATTTGTGAATTGTCTCTAAAAAGACCATTAAATAAACCCTGTACTTCCCTTTCAGACGCTGCTATTCACTTAAGCATGGTCTCAGATTGGAGCACTTGTGAAACTCAAGCACTAGCATCACAGCTATTTCTTCATAGCTATCTAGCCTCATAACCAGACAGGGCTATTGTATAAAAACACAATCCCATGTCTAAAGAGTTTACAAACTGCACCTATCTCATGCTAGGACTCCAAGGTAGAGAGAGGAGGCAGGAAAGACTTTAAAGAAGATTCAGGGCAAGTTTATGGTGCACTTTGGTTGAGACACTACAACTCAAGCTAGTTTTCAAGCTTCTGGTTTTTATTATATACTTTTATTTGATTGTGTTCCATTAAGGGGATGAATTTGCACATCCTTGCCTGAGAGACTGGAGGAAAAGGTGGGCAATGAGGAAGGGAAGGTTGCCTGGTCCCTGGGCTATGGTGGCCCAGAAGAGGTATGGTGGTGGTTCTGGAAGAAGGGAGGAATTAGGACTGTGGAGGGATGCTATCGATGTCTATACCTATATAGATACCAACTGATATCTGTTGAAAGCTATATCCCTTGTGTGCGTGTGGCCTCTATGACAGTATCCATTTGTTATTGTATCACTGGTGGAAATGTGAGTCTTGTGAAACTAGTGCTTTGGTCTGCTATCTTTCCTTCTCAGCGCTGGGGTGCCACTTCAGTTATGAGAGATGTACATTGCTGTAAAATGCACAGAAATCTATTGGTTGGAAATGTCTAAATTATAAATGGCATGCTGTCTTATTAAACGTAAGGTCTGTTCTCAGGTGCCAGCTTCCGAGGGTTGCTGATGTCCATGATACTGATGTCTCCTAGCTCTTGCTCTCACAGGGTAGAAGTAGCCCTTGCCTGACCTCTCATTTGTGCAGCCATAAAAAGGTTAGGGTGGAAAAAATCGTGAGCAAATAGACTCCCTACCCGTTGTTGTGCCACATTAGAAGAAAATGAGCATGAATGTATTTTAGTTCTTTGGCCAGAGAGTATGGGCAGCCTGCTCGTGCTCTCCAACCACCATGGCTCCCTTAGGTCCTCCGAGCACCTGCCCATGTCTTCCTGCTTAAAGAAGGAAGATCTCTGAATGTGGCTTTGGGCTAGCAGGCTTTCCCCACTTACCCACACTGCCTCTGAAGATCATATTGCCCCTTGTCCCATGCCATCAAAAGGGCAGGGGTAAGGAGCAGTGTGTTTTTCATCCGATGAAAGGGATCAGGTACGCCGCAATGTGTTGCAGCACAGCTGATCCACTTCATTTGGTGACTTCCATTGCTCACTTGAGGGTAAAATAGATTTCAGGTTTATTCAGGGTTTGATTGTCCTGAACTTTGACTTGTATCAAAAGAGGTATGGAGCAGTTGTTTACACATGCAACTTGAATGGCAATGAACTTGAATTAGCCTGAATTGTCCAGGGAAAAAGTGTTATCTCGGATACTTCACAGAAACTTAAAGTGGATCAATGGGCTTGTATATCGGTAGGATCCCATAATAAAAGGTTTTGTCCCAACAAAGGTTTCGTCAGACATTTTATGTTTGGCCTAAGAGTTGCCTCCTAAGTTTCACCACTCTCTTGCCCCTCGCTGTGTTAAAACTAGCATGGTTGTTTGCTGGTCTAAGATTTATTTTTATCAAGAGATAATCCCTTTAATAAAATGTTCCATGCTGTGACCTGAATTTCATGGTCATCTGCCTGGAAGTCCACATATTAATATACTTTTTAAGAAAAACTGATTTGGTTCTATAATCTTAAAAATTCATTAAATAAAGAAATACCAGCTGGTGAAAGATGAGCAAAGATCTTATTAAAGATGTGAATCATTGTCAACAGGGACTTAAGGAGATGGTGGCATGTGCTGATTTGTGCAAAATTTTGCTGATTTTTTTTTTTTTTTTGAAGTTTGATAATGATTGAACTGATCCCAAAAATGCCAAGTTCAAAGCTTCAAAATCATCAACAAGGCTTAAAAAAGCACGAGATGGAAGAACAAAAGGTTGGATTCTCTTTTATTTCTCTCCCAAGGCTTTTAGGGTTCACATGTTAATTCCTTCTTTCACATCAATAAGGCTTGGAAAATATGACACATTTCATAAAATTAAAGGTGCGAATTTCATATAATTGTTGCCAGTTCATACTTTGCAAACAGAATGTAAAATTGAGGCAATTAGGGTGCAACCAGACATTGCCCTTTTGCTGTAATAAAAATGTTTATGGTGGCAAAAGTTGTGAGCAAACAGTGGGGGGTGGCAAGTGGCTGAAGAAGCTGGTGGCATCAATGGCAGGGCTGGTGGTGAGCAGTTGGTCGTGAAGCCAGCAGCAGCTGTGGGGAGGGGGTGGCAAGTGGCCAGACGTGAAGCCAGTGGCGGCAGGGGAGGGATGGCGAGCAGCCGGATGCAGGGGGTCCCTTAGCTGTGGAGCTCCCTGTGGCCACAGATTTTGCAGGATAGGACGGGCCAGCCCTGATGGCAGTGGCCAGCAGGCTGGGAGACATGCTGTAATGCCCCTTGCCTATTGGCCTGGATCAGTGCAGGCTTTCCCCCACCCTTCCCAATTAAAAACTGAAAGTCAGTTTAGTTGGTTATTGGTTCAGCCTACATAGCTTAGAGAAAGCTGCCTAGATTGAATTGATTCTGCCTTGGGCTTTTTAACTGTCTGCACTGATCCCAAGTGTCTAAAAATGCTGCTACAACCAGGCCAAAGGTAGTCAGAATTTGAGATGTCTTCTAGAGGAGAGTCTTTTTCTGATTGTGTGCTCCAGAAATTCCCCAGTGGGCCATTCCCCACTGTGCACACATCAGGCTCCCCTTGTTTGTGGATGTGCGCCCCAGGTCAGGGCACAGTACCCAGGGCTGCTTTCCCGCAAGACCATGAGATGAATTTGAGATGACCGACAAGACTCAGTCCTCAGGCCTGCACTGTTCAACATCTTCATTAGTGACTTGGACGAGGGGCTGAAAAGCACCTTGTTCATGTTCATGGATGACACTAAGATGTGTGGAGAGGTGGGCATGATAGAAGGGAGGGACAGGCTACAACTAGATCTGGACAGGTCACAGGGTTGGGCAGATGAGAACAGGGTGGGATTCAATACTGACAAGTGCAGGGTACTGCACCTGGGGAGGAAGAACCAGCAGCACACCTACAGGCTGGGGAACTCCCTTCTCATCAACACAGGCATTATTGACTCCAAGATGAACATGGGCCACCAATGTGAGGATGCAGTCAGTAAGGCTAACCGCACCTTGTCATGCTTCCACAGATGCATCACGAGCAGGGCCAAGGAGGTGATCCTCCCACTTTTTGCAACACTGGCTGGGCTGCAGTTGGAGTACTGCGCCCAGTTCTGGGCAACATTTTAGGAGGGATGTGGACAGCATCGAGAGGGTCCAAAGGAGGGCCACTCGCATGGTCAGGGGGCAGCAGGGCAGGCCCTATGAAGAGAGGCTATGGGACCTGAACCTATTCTGCCTCCACAAGAGAAGGCTGAGAGGGGATCTGGTGGCCATCTATAAACTTACCAGGGGGGACCTGCGGGGGATGGGAAAGACCCTGTTCCCCCGAGCACCATCAGGAGTAACTAGGAATAACGGCCACAAATTGATTGGGAGTAGGCTCAGGCTAGACATCAGGAGGCACTACTTCACAGTCGGGGTGGCTAGGATCTGGAACCAACTTCCAAGGGAAGTGGTGCTTATTCCTACCCTGGGGGGTCTTCAAAAGGAGGCTAGATAATCACCTAGCCGAGGTTGTTTGACCCCAGAATTCTTTCCTGCCCAGGGCAGGGGGTCAGACTTGATGATCTGATCAGGTCCCTTCTGACTCTACCAACTATCAAACCAGGCCCCTGAAGCCCTAGGAGTGGCAGGGGGATTGTCCCTGTGGGACAACAGACCTGAGCAACATCTGTAAATGCCAATAAAATGGAACAGCCCAGCTGATCCTGCTGCAAAGGCAACACCTCCTTATACCTGTAGAAAGCACTACTGCTTCCAAAATGCAGTGGATTTCTTGAGAAACTCCACTAAGGTTTTCAGTTGCAAACTGTAATGGCAAGTGGCACGAATCCAGAAAAGATGCAGGGAAAAATGGATTTGGTTTAGTGACCCTTGAAAATTTGGCCATGGCTCATTTGTTGGCCCATCCCGATTCAACAAACCACCTAAATAAAAGTTTAAGCCTCATTTATCTTATTAGGCTTTGGGTCAGGATTTAATGGGGGCTTTGACTCCCATTACAAGAAAGCCTGTATTCTTAATATCAGTGTGCTTGTCTACATGTGCACTTATGGCGGCTTAAATTTACTGTGCAGTAAGCAGGAATAGGCCGGCACCTAAATGTGCAGGTATTAAAGCTCATCAACACTGTGTGCAGACTGACATGAGACCAAAGTTTGTCCCAAGTCAGTCCACACACACACACAGTATTACTGCACAGTGACACATGTGTAGAAGCCTTACTGTGCAGTAACTAATTGGGCATATATTTGATACCTGCATGATGTAGGTATCAAATTTATGCTCGAGTTGGTGTAAATTGCCATATTTACTGTGCAGTATGGGTGTGCATGTGTAGATGCATGCCCATGCTGCACAGTAAATGTTGACGTGTAGAGACGCACCTAGTATGTCTGTATAACTACAGGCATTCTCTATGCCATTATAAGAAAATAGAAGGGTAAAGGAATATGTTTTAGATTGAGGAAATCCTATTTACTGAATCATGGACTCATAGGGCTAAAGTGACTACAAAAGATTTTGTAGTCTCTAAGAGATGCAGAATTCGTTGTCTCAATTTCACATTGTCCCTAATGTGAAAGTATTTAGGGATACCCTCAGAATGGCCAGAACTAAGGGAACAGGGGGGAAATAGTGATTTCTACTAGCATCAGCTTTATGCTCATGTTTGGCTCTGTCCCTTAATCTGCTTTAACTCTCCTTTCATACCAAATGACTTGAAGGTTGTAGAACATAGCCAACACTTCCATTACTTCAATGAACACCTAATGAATAATCAATATGATTTAGAGTACAAGATGACCAATTATCAGCAAACATAAATGAGAACGTTCAAATAGAAATGCCTGGGTCACGTTTATCCATCTATTTTGTGTGCCTAAATGCAGATGAATTATATTTTTTGTCGTTGTTAGAGTTTCGCTTAAGAAAAATGAACATTGAAAAGGGACAGTGGCACCCTGGAGATGTATAATAGCTAATGCAACCTAGGTCACTAGTTACCAAAACATTTTGCTGTCCAATACCTGTTTCAAATGGTTGGGGAAAGGAAGGGAGGGGAGATTGAGCTCAGTCACAATCTGTATTCTATTGAAAGAAAATCTCCAAAATAAGTCCTGTTACGGCCACATTTGGGGAGTCAAATGTTGCCAACAAGGGTAAGGATATCTAAACGTGGTGTACAATAATTGGAGCCCAAGTTGGTGGTAAAAGAAGAGGGCTGAAAGCCTAAATGAAACTGGAGACTAAATGACTCTTTAGGCTTGTCTTCCTGCGGAAGTAGCTATTCCACAGCAGCAATCTGCATGAACTCTGTTATTCCGCTGTAGTACAAATATGCCCTTTGACTACTTAGTTTAGGCTCTTTTTGTGGAATGAGTGTCCACATGGGCTGTTAGTGTGGAATTGCCGTATCTGTTTTTACCAGATTATTTTGCAGTGACTTCCCTGAGAACTGATGTCCCCAGCGGGAAGCTGAGGCAGGTGGTCTGGGGGATGTGTGCAATGACGCAACTTTTGTGGAAGGGTTCCAGCTCGCAACTACAAAATATCAGTCCCCATGATGGCTTCTGAAGCGTCAGAAGCAGTAAGAATCACTTTGTCTCTAGTTAGCTGATCCTGCTTAAGGAGTAGGATCTGTGGATCGATGCTCATGGGGAACCTTCAGTTTCTTCAGTTGTAACTGTGGTTTGCCAGATTCTCAGAGACGTGCAACTGCGCAACTTGGAGCCCTTTGGTTGGAGGGGGGAGAGGGAAGAGGTAATCTCTGACTACTGCATCCACTTCCAAATCCTGAGCACTCATTCTATCAGGGATTATGATTATGTTGTCTCCACCATACATATATAGGATTGGAAAGGATCTGTTAGGGTAAAAATCCAGTTATGTGCTATTGTTGGAAATTGCATCATATAATCTACTTTATAAATGTCAGAGCTGTGGACAACTCCAGTGCCTCCTAGAACTTGGGTGGGCAATTGTTTTGGGTGGAGGGCTACTTATTGAATTTTGGCAAGCCATCAAGGGCCTCGTGACAGGCAGCCAGGGGCAGATTAATATTAGTTTTTAAAAATTTTTAGGGGCCCCGCAGGCTGGATAGAATGGCCTGGAGGGCCACATTTGGCCTGCGGGCCACATCTTACTCACCCCTGCGCTAGAATGACTTCCAACGCATGTATAGGGGGGAAACAGAGAAATATCTAATATTGCCTGTTTGGAAGTTGTGTTTGGAAGGAAGTGTACCTCTTGGCAGTGTGTTCGTTTGCTGTTGGTGCAAATCTGGTCTGGTTCATTCATTCAAAGAATCTGTTCCTAACAAACTTTATTTGGCCTACTGCTGATTGATGTAGCTCTTTTCCATTCAGTTTGCAAAGTATGTATTCCTGATGTGAGCCAAAGCCTAAGTCCTTCTACAGTGCAAGGTTTAACCACACGCACAGACAGGCAACGAGTACGTGGAGCCCCAAGGGCTCTGATCCCCCTCAGGAAGAAGGTATCACCTGAAATGTGTAAAACTTTCCACATGTCCATCATCATAGGAGCCCCTGGCAAAAATAAGTCTGAGCCTATGCACACAGAATAATTTCATGTTGGCATCTGCCTCTGGGATGTGAGTGGGAAGGGGCTGGTGTTGTATATGCCCTGGCTGTATGGTTTAACAAATCCTGCTGTGATAAAGCGTAGCATCTGAAGCTGTGATTGTCAGCAGTTCGTCTGCCATGCTGCACATGAAAGAGGAGGGGAACAAAAGAAATATGAAGGCAAAAGGAAAAACTGACTTGAATTCCAGTTTAAATACTTCAGTCAGCATTGAGATCAATGTAAATTCTCCTATATTCCCATGGTCACTGCTAGCTTTGTCACTCCCAGGGGACTGAAAGGAAGGATGCTCAAGTGCTTTGTGCAGTAACCTGGCATTCAAGATGTGTCTTCAAGTTCCTCCTCCATACCAGATGTCCTCCATGATCTTTGGCACATCATTTACTATCTCTATATCCAAACTTTCTCATCTTTTAATATGATGCTAAAAAAATAAGAGTGTTGCGAGGGCAAATACATTGCTTAGAGATTGCAAGGTCCTCAGATACAATGGTTACAGGCCCATGTATGTATAAGCTATAGAAAAAGGAACTAATGGAATAGGATGTAATAAAAAAGAAAAATAATTATATTTATTAGTACTTGCATCATACCTTTTATCTATGGATCGGAAAGCATTTTACAAGTGTTCAAGGCCAGACCTTATAATCCTTATATTTAGTTTCAGTGATGAAGTATGACTCTCTCTAGTAAAACTATTTGACAGGGGGATGTCAATGGTCTTTTGACCAAAGAAAACTTTCTATGGAAAAAATAATTTGATTTAAAAAAGAAAAATAATTCCCCAACTAAATAAAACATTGTTTAGCTTTCTGAAATGGAATGCTTTTACTGAAAATTATCTTAAAAAAAAATCAAAACAGCTTGTAACAAAACTCGCAAAATGTTAACATAGGACGATTCTAAGAAAACAATTGAAAACCAATATTTCCCAGGGGAAAGGCATTGAGTAGAATCGTTTTTCTTCTCCAGAAAGCATTCAGCACGTGGTGTCCCTCTTAACTGCAATACAGTCACTGGGTGTAAGCACAAAGGGAGTAAGTATGGGAGAATCAGCCTATTGGTGGCAGAAATGAAGTGCAAGGGGTTCAACCTAGTTTTCCTGCTGGATAGTTGGTAGGTCCTCCCAATCCCATTGAGGTGACAGGGATTTTTCTCTGATTACAAAGACAGAAAAGGAATCGAGTGTCCATGTTTTCAAACTTGGTTGGGCATCTATAATTGAAAATGCTGATCTTGCTCATGTCTGCCATGACGACAGCATACATTTTAAACAGAGGCTGTATCAATTTGTCACAATCCCCCTGAAGTTATTCCAAGGATTATCTTTGCCAGGAAAAACAAAAATAAGTGTGTGCGTGCTTTCTCTGCTCTTTCCAAGGTGAAGTGTAGCTTGATCAAAATCTGATACCTTTGTGAAATATGGGATCTAAGGTGTACTGGGCTCAATAGTAGAAACGTTAAAAGAAAGACTCATTCCCTCTGCTACAGGAATGACTAGGTACAATTCTCTGGCTTGTTATGAAAGTGATGGGACTAAACGATCACAGTGTCCCTTCTATTTATGAAATCACACAGTCTACAAAGCCTACAGGATCCAGGAACAAAGTTCTGGCTTCTAAGCCCCTATATTAACCACTGCAGGACACTGTTTCAGTTGTTCAGCCAGTCGATTGATTCCAGTGCCAAACTGAATGCTACTAAACTGGCATTTAATCTCAGCTGTGAACAAATTATTATAACAAGGGAAAATTACTCTTTTAGGCAGACAGCTTGCAGGATTTCTGACTTCTGCTTACTGACGCACAGGCGGCCAATGGAACCACCTTGATCAAAATGCACTAAATTTTAAAAGCCAACTTTAGCAGTTGGGTCTAAGTTGGCTTCTGATTGGCTGAAGCACAAGACAGATTTGTTTTCAGTGCCAGTGAAAACACAACTTTCAAGAAGAGCAATAAATGAAACGGAGACCTAGACCTGTGTGTCTAGAACACATGTTTAAAGTTATCCCACTGCCCTCCTCTACTTCTCTGGATGAGCTGCCTGTGGCTCTGCCCCATGACCCACCCCAACCACTGACCCACTTCCTCCCCCACCACGGAGGCCTCAATTTGCCCACCCCGCCCCTACCCTGCCCTTCCCCTCCACAGACTTACCAGCTGGGTAGGGCTGTGTGAAGTTTCGGGTGCTGATTTTGATTCGGAGGAGATTTAGCCTGATTTTGGTGGCTGAATCTCCGAATCCGAATTGAATTAGGGCCCAATTAAAAGGTCCAAATCTATTTGAAGCTCTCCAAATCTTTCCAAAGATTTGGAGATCTTTGATTTGGACAGTCCCTGCCCACTGCAACATGGAGCTGGACCTGGACTCTGATCTTGTAAGTAGGGGGTAGGGGAGGGGGGGTTGGAGGTCCCCCCCCCATGGTCCCCTGCCCCCACATGGCTGCCCCACCTGTCCTAGCTCCTGGTGCTTTAAAAAAATAATGAGAAAAAAAAAAAAACACTCACTGGCTGCTGCTGGGGGGGGAGACAATCCCTGCTGCCCCCCACACTGCATGGAGAGCTCTGCCACAAGCCCCCTGCCCACCCTCACTCCCCCAGTCTCTCCATGGCTGCTATACCCGCCCCAGCTCTGGCCCTTTAAGAAAAAAAAAAACATGAAAAACCCTGGGACTCACCAGCTCCTGCAGTGGACTCAGGGCTTTTGTGGGGGGTGGGGCTTGTGGAAGAGCCCTCCCACATGGCAGGGGCAGCGGGGGCTAGCGAGGATCACCCCCACAGGCAGGAGCAGTGAGTTCAGGGTTTTTTTCTCGGTTTTTATTTTGCGCTTGGGGGGGGGGGGGGAAGAGCCTGGAGGTGGGGCAGCCTTTGCTGGACTGGGAGAGTGGGTGGCAGATGGGCCTGGATGATTCAGAGATTTGGCAGTAGCTGAATTGATTTGGGGCAGAGATTTGAATCACTGAATCAAATCACTGTCGGCCGAATTGGCTGAATCCGAAGTGAACACTAGCCATTTCACATAGGCCTACTGCTGGGGGTTGCTCTACATGCCACTGCCAGGCTGCATTCCCTGGCCACATGCATGCTGCCACTGTGTCTGTCTGTGTGCAGGCCCTCTTCACTGCTGCCTTGCTGCAGCAGCCTGGAGCCCACTCCTGGGCTGCCCTGTGGTCCTCTACATTGCCACCACTGCCGAGCTAAGTGGCCTGGAGGCAGCAGTGAAGGCAACGCAGTGGAGCCTGTGTGCCAGTTCCAAAATAATGCGTGCGATTAATGCCTTAAAATTAATGCAAGAACCAATTAACACTTTAATCATGCATGTCAATGGCAATTCATTGACAGTCCTAATACACAAACTTCCAGGTATTGCAGTACTGGCCTGAGGAAGGGTACTCTGATACCTGAAAACTTGCCTATTGTAATAATGCCTTGCGAGAACCCTGGACCCAGACTGTCCCAATAAAGAGATCAGGACAAGGCATCCCCAGAACAAGTGCCACCTGCAGCAAGCTTGGAGCAGTGCCCTGTTCCCATCTGGGCTGAGTGAGGCAGTCATGGCAGCCAGACTCCTGAAGCTCCAGGCAGTAGGCTTTACCCACTCCACCACTTTAAAAGTCAGGCCCGGCCTGTAGTTTCTTTGCCCAGGCAAAGGCCAATGTTCTTGCTCCTGATCCTCTGTGTGCTTCCCTGCTGGTCTCCTGGGTTTGACTCCCTGCCCGGCCTCTGGCTTCTGACTGTAGTAAGACCCTTGGCTCTCCTGGATTCTGGTCCCTTGATTCTGGTTTGACCTTTGTTTCTGGCTTTAGGCTTCAAATCCCAGTTAACATGCAGTTTACCTCATCTCTGGCTTTGGTTTCTGACCCCCGTCTGTTCAGACTTTTGGCTACAGCTTCTGAATCCAGTTCTGACACCAGAACCCTTCAGATTCGGGCACCCAGGGGAGCCGACCTGGACTATACCCAAACTTCAGGTAATTAACCTGGGCTAGACACCCCTCCGCCCCAATCCCGGTGTATTATACCAGTCATACAGTCATTCCAATAAAAGATATCCCCCACAAGAATTTTTGCCTCTCTCATACTTTGGTATTTCATCCTTAAACTAGAGAAAAAAGAACAAAATTGTACAGTTCTGACACTGAAAATCTGCCTCTGTCCCTTTATGCCTCTCTCAATTTATTTTGAACCAGTTGGCACTCCAGACCGTCCTTCCACAAGGATCATGTGATATGATAAATACCTGCCCCTCTGACAGCAAACACTGAAGGGGCTGTTGATTTATTTGCAATAACTGCCTTGATTTTTCTTTAAGATTTATTTTGCAATGGGAGATGACATTATTGTCCTGTGTCATTGATGCTCTTCTCTTCCATTGACATGGTCTATTAATTAGTGGAGGAAGATGAATTAAAAGCCAGGTGGCGAGCTATAAATCTTGATCAAACAAGATATTTTTTTTTTGTCTTGCTTTTACTTTATTTCAGTTTAAAAAAACAAAACAAAACAAAAAACAATCGGGGTGTGTATATTTGAGTTTAACTACTCCTTTTCCCCCTGAGATATTCTTTTTAATACTGCAGCTAAATATAAACAATTAAAACATGCAGCTTTTATTTGCTTGCATTGAATCCCCCGCTCAGCCTTCTAGTCTCCAAACTAGATCACCCTAGCTCTTCCAGCCTTTTCTCATCAATCATGCTTTCCAGGCCTCCGATCATTTTTGCTGCTGTGTCCTGGACTCCTCCCAATCTGTCCACATCCTTTGTGATGTGCAAGGCTCAAAACTGGACACAGTACTTCAGGTGAGGCGTCACCAGTTTCAAATAGAGTGGAAGAATTGCTTCCTTTGATTTGCAAGTGCTGCTTCTATCAATATAACCTAGAATGCTGTTGATTTTTTTGCATCAAGAGCACATTGTTGGCTCATATTCAGCTTATAGTCTATGTAACAGAGTAACCTGCTTCTCTTAACAGGAGTTAGGAAGCCTTGTTGAGAGAGCCCAGCTGCAGGGTATTTAGATAGTGATGGAGTGTCCTGCTAGGAGCTATAAAAAGCTGCAGAAGAGTAAGGAGGTGGAGGAAGAGGCAAGTGGTGAGTGCAACTCCCTGCTGCCAGAAGGAACCAAGCTGCTGGGCTGAGAGCCAGAGCCCAAAAGCCCCCCCACCCCACCCCTTTTTTATTTTATTTTTGAGTGTCAGGGAAGAGGCAGAAGGGTTTTGGCTCCATTTGTTCCTTTGTTTGTCCATGTAATAACTTGAGACTGGTGTTGTTAGAAAGCTGAGGAGCTCCACAGCAGGGCAAAGCTGCCTGCAGAAGCTAGCAAGTTAAGTAATCTGCTTACAGTCTATGTTAACTCCCAGGCCCTTCTGTGCAGTCCTGCAGCTTAGCCAATCATTCCCCAAGCTGCATTTGGGCATGCAATTATTCCATTCCAAGTGCAAGGCTTTGCACTTGTCCTTGTTGAATTTCATTGGATTGATGACCATTTTTTCCAGTCTATCCAGATCATTCTGGATCATGGCCCTTCCTTGCAGAGTGTCTGCAATTCCACTCAACTTGATGTCATCTGTAAATTTGCTAAGTGTGCCCTGGATTCATTGTCCAAATCATTAATGAAGATATTAAACAGCACCAGACCCAGGACAGACCCCCTTGGGAGCCCCACTTGATACCTCCTCTAAACCAAACATTGAACCATTGATGGCTACTCATTAAGCATGATAAATCAACTCGTTACATATCCATCTTACAGTATTTTCATTTAGTCTCTACTTGCTTAGCTTGTTAGTGAGAATGCCATGGGAGACTTAATCAACAGCCACTCACCCTCATTCCCAGAACAACTTTCTGCCCCAGCCTGTGCTGAACTTCTACAAGCCCTCAGTTCAGAGGGCCCCGGCACAGGTTTGACATGTTCTATGCAATATGTAGCACTTTCCAAGGATGATTCCAGACTTCAGCTCTTGCTCTCTTGGTTAGGCTGGCTCTGCAAGGTTCCTGAAAAGAAAATAGCAAGGAGGATGTATGTTAGTCCTTGGATTCAGAAGAACAAGTCCCTTGAATAACAGAGGTGCTAGTTAAAATAGTTTTGTTTCAGAGCAGAATTAGACATTAAAACATGTTTTTGATTCTTGGAAACGTGCCGTAAATGAACCCGTGGCTCATCATCGGAAAATCAGAGTGGTAACAGGATATCCCGGGAGAGAGAGCATGCTGGGTCTGGAGCATGTTGGCATTGGGGCACCTTGCAGTTTTCCAGGGGACTGTAATGTTAAGGCATTGATGCAGGGCCAGGATAATGGGTTATGACAGAGGGATGAGATGGAGAACCCCATGGCAGAGGGGAGCATGAATGAGCTCATTTGGGCCTAGGCAGCGAGAACCGTTTTTCCCCTGAAGGCCCAGAGCTTGCTTCCCTGCCATGGCCTACCTCTTGCAGGGGCTGTAGTGGAGGGAACAAGTATTATGGAAGTCACTGTTCACCTGCTCAGCTTGTAGCGGAAAAACAAGAGCTTTAGCCCATGAAGATCCTCTATGATCCTGACCCTGGCCATAAAAATCCGACCCTGGGCTAGTTTTCAAGTTGCTGAGATAGGCAAGGCTTCCTCTGCTTTCTATCCCAGTTGCCGGACTAAACCAGTGGCTATTTCACTGCTGGCTTTGGAGAACATGGGGGTGATTGAACCTAAAAATAAATGAACCCCTCCTCCTACCATTCACAATCCCCCAGGCATTCATAAAAATAGAGTAAAGGCACAAGCCTGTAATTACTTACACCAGTGTCAACCTAGAAGAAGCTCCTAAGTTAATTAGTAGAATTTACTTAGAGTTGTAAAATAAGCTTCTATGGACTATATTGGCAAGATAGGTTGCAGTTGGGGCCTGAGATTAGAAAAGAAGACTGTGTGATCTACACAACTACCAAGCTTTTCCTAGCTTGGATATTCTGACTATGAGCCCTCCATGCAAATTATCCTGAAGCAGTTGCCTCTGGAAGCCCAGAAGTCTGGTAAAATCCTAGTGCCCCTGTCCAAGTTAAGACTTCCTAGGCCTCTAAATGCTGGCAGCCATGTAGGGGGACAGGGGGAAGAACACGAATCTGATCAGTGTGGTTTTGGCCCTGCATAAATACTCTGTCAGGAGCTTCCATGCTCTGCCCTTGTGAGATACAGGCCTATTTGATGTGCCATGACACCAGAGATTGGACCTACAAGGCCCTCTCCATGGCTAGAGGGTGTGTGCTGGGGGCACAACAACTGATTTTTTGGGGGAAAACAAATGACAAACAGGAACGAGAGTGAGAATTACAAGTTATTAACCAGAGAGCCAAGGGAGGACACTGAGCAGAGGGACCCGGTGCCTACTGCTCTTAGAAGGGATCTAAGGAATCATTGAGTGCTGTCCAGTGAAATTCTGCTCCACGACCTGTATGGGAAAGGGAAAGGAAGACAGCCGCACAGTCACCTCGATCCCCTCCGGCCAGAATTTCTTCTCTGGCTTTGTAGATGGGTAGCTTAGCCAAGGCCGACATCAGAAGGTCCAGGGATTCTGTGGGGCTACAAGTAGGATGTGAATAATCTAATAGGTTTGGGGGGGAAAGTACAGTCCGAACCTGAAGAAGAGGGTTT
The DNA here is from genome assembly GCF_000455745.1 of Alligator sinensis. NCBI lineage: Eukaryota > Metazoa > Chordata > Crocodylia > Alligatoridae > Alligator > Alligator sinensis. Next base: position 3,663,902 of record NW_005841857.1, read on the forward strand.
TGAGGAGGTAGAAGAGGGGCTGCAGCTTGGCATGTGCCAGATATGGATGCACTGGTGTTACCAGATTTGCCCATCACTTTGGGGTGTGCTCATTTATTAGGGACATGTTTCTAGGGTCTTTGTAATTCTATCAATGTGCTGCTTGTGTTACTTGTGTTTCTATACGGAGCTGTATATCTCCTTTCTTCAAGTCCTCACCCCCAATGGAGCTATCTTGCAGGACTTGGTTTCAATGGGGCTGGGTTCCTTCAGTCACAAAAATCAGCCATACACACAAACATACAGATTAACCTGACACGACTGACCCGGCCGGGTTGATCAGCATGGACAGGCTGACACCCTCATATGCCAGGAATCAGTTCATTAAGGTAACAATAAAATGCAGTCGGACACAAGCACACAGGTGAACAAAATACCTCTGAATCTGCTGAGTGTCCAGCTGCCACCCTCATGGGCCAGCATTCAGTTCATAAGGGCACATCTGAGCCAAACTGGGTCAATCAGCCTGTACAAGCTGATTTCCTTATGTGTTTCAAACTCGGCACGTCCTAATCTTTTGTCCTAACTGTCCTAGTAGGGGTAGCCTCTGATGCACAGACCCCACAGTATTTCTGGGCTTCACAGGGATCTTTAGCTTAGGTAGAAGAAGTGTTGCTACAGAGCAAGTGGGGAAGGAGAAGCAGAGAAGGAAAAATGTACCCAGTTACTACCAGTTTGACTATAAACATTATTTATTGCTGAGTATATGAAATATATAATGGTACTAGAAATAATAGACATGCAAAGGAAAACAAACACAAACAATTACAATACTACCCTGGTTTCACTAAGTATTTGGGGAAACTTAGCTCAAGCTTAACTAATACAATTCAGATTCAGAAATCTAAGCCTAGAGAGCACAAGAGCGAGAGCTGGGGTCTCACCAGTCCAAGGCACTGAGGTTCCCATAGTGCCAAGTAAAGTTCTTAGCACAATCCTTGAAGGGAGACAATCTGTTTCTTCTAGCTTCTCAGGAACAGCAGCGGATGGTGTCAGAGAGATGTCTTCTCTTGAAGCACACAGGTTGCTGCTTTTACAGATTTTTATACCCTCAGTTCAGCTTCTTCAAAGCATTCTTTTAATTGTGTAAATAACCCCTTGTCAATAGAAAAAGACAATTATCTGGTTTGGAACATCTCAAGAAACTGATTAACAACCAGGAAAAACAAACGTTTTTCAGGAGTAACCAGACACTTAGGAGCCAGCTTGAAATTCCTATGGATAGCAGATATACTGGATGGGATACCTCACTGTTTCTTCAGATACAATAGATAGCTTGCAGCATCAGGGTTTGGTATTTTTACCTGTTGTGAGCAAGCCTCAGCTTAGCATGACTTTTCCAGATCTTACTGTAGTCTTTTGAGAGACTTAAGGGGATTACTTGGAGTGTTCATCCATTTTGTGGGGAGGACTTCCACCAGTCATCCCGGGAAAAGTATGACAACATTTGTGGTCTCGGTCCAATGGGCTGGACACTGCGATTAAGCCCTTTACCATTGTTCAAATGTTGCCCATACCCATTCTGACTCGGTTTCTTGCCTCAGCATTCCCTAACCTGGCAACCGAGTTTTAGTCAATCAAGTTTAAATAGGCATCCCATAGTGGGACTGGGGAATGTACAGCCTGAGATGCCTATTAAACTTTACTTCTGCTTAGTTCTGGTTAGATGAGATGTGTGTATGTGTGGGGGGAAGTCCTTTGTAAATCCAGATTAGAATTGGTCAGATAAATGCTGAGCTGGGTGTGTGTGAATGTGGGTGGATTAGCATTTGGAGCACAGATTCCCCAGCATGTAGTGCTCCCCTGCTTCTCTGATCCCAGAATTCACTGCAGTCTTTGTTTTATGCTCTCTTTTCCATCTCCCATGTAAATGAATTGTCATCTGGTTCCATCTCGGATGCAAATGAGACCTAGGGGAGTTCTTCATTCTTGTCACCCTTATCTGGAGGGCTCTAGGTGTCTCTCACTGCATCTTCATTGTCTTTCATAATGAGTACATGCTCAGGTAGAGGAGGGGACAGGGTTGGGGGGGGCGGGGATTCTTCGCAAGTCAGACAGGCTGCATCCTGTGTCAGGGTTCCCCAAGAACACGGAGCTGTGAAGTAACACCGGAGTTGTCGTCTTGCTGCATAAGATGCAGGTGTCTGGTGAGTCTGTGAATTGTATCCATGTTGAGGGCTCCATGCAGGTATTGGCATCTATGAGATGCAGATCCTGGGCTACAAGGATCTGTGGTCTCCCCCAAGTATGGCATGTTTTATACTTAGATGGATCGTAAAGCTTCAGAGGTGCCTTCTAGCTAAACAGTCTAACTGCTCCTCCCACCCCAAACTCAATCGAGAATATGGTATTTGAGGGGCACGCAAGTCCCTGCCAGATTTTGGGGCTTTGGCACCGAATGCTTGGAGAGCTCACAAAACAGACTGAGTGACGACAGCAGGCTTTTATTCCAAAGGAACATCTAAACACGCCACTGTCAACCTTCTCACAGCAGGATGTGCTAGCCTGGAGGTGATTAATTAGCTACTGACTTTGAGGAATGAGCTAGCTCATTAAAGAGAGGGGCAGTTTCCCTTGATTTTAAATGTTAAGTATGTTTCCAATGGCGGGAGCATAAGCATTAAGCAGATGTGATTTGTCAGGTTGGAGGGGAAAAATACAATATCAGGCAGACTTTATTGGATTGTATTGCAGGATTATACAGATAAGGATGCCATGAGTACATTAACGTCACTCTTTGTAGTTGGGCAGTGGAAAACGTGAAAGTAGACTGAAGACCCAAATCTGCACTTGCCTTCACACAGCTCAGAGCAAAGTGTGTGAGATGGGGCCTTTAGATGGAGAGCGAGCTAGATGTAGAATGAACGCGTTTCTCCTGGAGTTTGGTATGGAGACTTAGTCTTTTCTGCCCTTGGGTCACACTGAACAACTTTCTTACCTGGCAAAGCTCCTCCATCAAGAACAGAACAGCATTCACATCCACGAAGACATCCCCTCCTACTCTCCATCCCCCTACTCCATCTGCAGGAGGGAGGCGAGCCAAAGGCATGGGGGTCCTTGATATGCCAATCTAATGAGCTTAGGCGTGGGATAGTGATGGGCAGGATTCCTGAAATAGATCAAACATTTGGTATAGTTTCCGAGTTAAATCCAAATTAGAATGGGCGTGGGTGAGAGTGTTGACACACAGCTTATCCGCATTAAGGCGTTCTACCATCATATCACCCACAGAGGCTGTAAATGGGGTAGGAAGTTCATTAGAAATACATTTTGAAGGCCATAAGGGATGGCTGAGATCATCTGGTCTGACCTCCTGTATAGCAGAGTTTTCCTCCGAGTCTGTTGCCTCAAGTTGTGAGCTAGCTAGAGTAGTATGTCCCTTAAACACATCTGATATTTGCTTATAGACTTTGAAGGACAGATCCCAAAGAACTTAACCTCCCACTTGAAACCAGTAAGAGTTTAGTCACTTTATTTTTTTTTTTTTTTACACCTTTGCTGATTTGCCCTAACCAATTGAGTGGGAGGCATCCTAAGCAGATAGGTCATCTTTCCCCAGTTTCAGTTCACCTGGCTTGGTGCTCCTTGTTCATCTTCACATGTTTGCTTTTAGTCTCAGATACAGAAGTACCCAGGTTTCAAGACTGATTCATTTAAAACGTCAGGGTTGGCTCTGGTTTCCCTTTCAAATCCTTTGTCCTTGTATTGCGTGACTACCTGTCCTATGAGATCTTCAGACTAGGGTCTTTGCTTTGTTTTACCACATTGCAGATCTCTTTCTGCTAGAGATTTTAAGTTTTGTCATAGGGTGGTAGGAAGTTTTTGGGTTTTTTTTTTTCTGTCCCTGGTGTATTTGGGAGGGACTAAAGTGGATGTTCTTATGGACTGAGGGTCTATTATATGGTTGCCTGTAATCTTGGGGGACTCAAGGGATCCCCTAGGTCACCATCTTCCAGTCCTACCTTCCTGTATGGATAAAATGTCTTGGTAGAGAGCATCCATAAGAACTCAAATGGCAGGTTAAGTTCTTTGGGAGAACCTAAGAGGAGTCATCCACACAAGGATAACCAGTGTGTGAAGGGGATGTCGCTCACTTTAGCCCCACAAAGGTTTTAGTGAAGCTGGTTTTCATAAGAACATAGTCTTCACAGCTCCAATAAGGCTATAAAAATGGCAAAGGCTGAGAGCTTCTGAACAATCAGACTCCAAATCAAGCAAATACCTCTTAATTTTCCAGGAACAGATTAAAAATCTCAGCAGTCCCATTGCATTAATTATTATAGTGTCTTTGTTTGGATATTTCTTCAGGAAACTGCATCCTCAGCATAATATAACTGCAGTCATCATTAATGTCAATATTAAAAGGCTATCCTATAATTAACATTTGCACTTAATTAAAGATTAGTGTGATATAAAGTTATTTTAAGGGAAAATTCCTCATGGAGAAATCATTCATTTTTTTTTTTTTCTTCCATTACCATTAAGAACAAAAGCAGAGTTGGGAAGAATGGAAATAATAAGATCATTCAAATATGTTTTGGGTTTATTAGTAGACAATATGCAGACTGCCTGTGTTTCTGAGCAATGGAACTAAATGCTAATTTACCTTTACATCGTTTAGTATGGATGGGTCATTGAATGATTTGATGCAATTAGGAATGAAAGTGGTATATTTTTTTTAGTCGCTTAACTTCAGGAACAATGTTTACAGTGTCATGTAAATGGCCATGTAAACTGGAAAGACAGACACACAATATCAAAAGTGAAGATATCTGCTCTTAGGAAATGCTGGGCCATAAGTGATAATGGGAGAACAGGATAAGCCTTCAGTCAAAAATTAATAGAAAAAGAAAACCTAGTAATTCAATTTTAGCCAAGCCTGGTCACTAAAGGAACTAAGCACCTACCTTGGGCAAGCCAGTGGGAGTAGCAAGTCAGCTAGATAAGGACCTAAATATAGATTTAAAAACCCGTGGCTGGGCATTGCCAAGGGAGGTCCAGATGCATTTAGTGACTATGACTCAATAAGAACATAAGCCAAGTTTCATTTTGAAACCATTGGGATATTTGTATTGCTCAGTTTTGTACAAGTGTTTCATGCCTTTTAAAGGAGGATTTGTAATGGAGAAAAGTGATCTCTGTGGTAGGGAGTTTTCCTGAGCTATCTGCCTTACTTGCAAAAGTCAGAGGGGGAGAGGAACTTGATCTGAGGCTTAGTTGGAAGGAAGGTTGGTCCTGCGGGAAGACTCAGTTGAGATGTATGGAGAAGTAGATCTATGCAGAACCTGGCAGGAGAGGACACACAACTTGAATCTGAAATGCAGAAGGAAAACCAGGGAAGGGATTCAGATGGGGAGAGGGCAAAATGCAGCACTAGGAAAATCCATCACAAGGACATTTTGAAAAAAGTGAAGAGGCATGAGGAGAAAGGTATGTCGAGGCAGAAAAGGATCTTGGAGTCATCACGGATCCCAAAAGAAACCCGAGCCGACAGTGTGGGGATGCGGTCAGGAAGGCCAGCCAAACCTTGTCATGCATCCACAGATGCATCTCAAGCAGGTCCAAGGAGGTGTTCCTCCCCTCTATGCGACACTGGTCAGGCTGCAGCTGGAGTACTGCATCCAGTTCTGGGCACCGCACTTCAAGAGGAATGTGGCCAATATGGAGAGGGTCCAGAGGAGGACCGTCCGCATGATCAGGGGTCAGCAGGGGAGGCCCTACGAGCAGAGGCTGAGGGACCTGAACCTGTTCAGCCTCCACAAGAGAAGGCTGAGAGGGGATCTGGTGGCCTGTTACAAACTAGTCAAGGGGGACCAGCAGGCATTGGGAGAGTCGCTGTTCCCCAGAGCACTCCCAGGAGTTACAAGAAACAACAGACACAAGCTAGCGGAGGGTAGTTTCAGGCTAGACATTAGGAGGCGTTATTTCACAGTCAAGGCGGCTAGGACCTGGAACCAACTTCCAAAAGAAGTGGTGCTGGCTCCTACCCTGGGGGTCTTTAAAAAAAGGCTGGATGAACACCTCGCTGGGTCATTTGACCCCAGTACTCTTTTCTGCCACAGCAGGGGGTCAGACTAGATGATTTCCTCAGGTCCCTTCCAACCCTACCAACTATGAAACTATGTAGAGAGGAAGGAGTAGAAACAGAGATGAAGCTGATAGTGATGGACAACTGGGTTGGGCACAGAGGTGAGTTGGAGGCTAACTTTTGGGAGGACACTCCAATTCGGAGAACTGGGCGATGTCTTGAATACATTAGAAGCAGGAGAAAAGATGAGCAGTTAAATATGACATTGAGGCTATTGGGCTAAAGAAGAGAGAGGATAGTGGAACTGGTAGTGCCATGACTTTTAAAGCCAAGAAGGTATCCCTGGGTTCTTTTCGTCTGACATCCTGTTTACCACAGGCTATTGAACCTCACTGACTGCTGCATCAAGGCCATGATTGCCTTCGAGGTCCAGTACAGCAAGAAGAGTGTTGGCGAAGTGGGAGGTTTGGGAGGTACAGTGAGGGGCCTAGTGTTACCCAATCTTCATACAAGATGTTACTGGAAGAGAATGGGAGCTTGTTAAGTTTGCTTTATACAGGTGTAAATGACCCCAGTAGGAGACAGATAGCAGCAACACTATTCTGCGGTGCTGTGACTTGGCCTTGGGACAGGCAGAATGAGATGTGACTATGAAGAGATGGAGGTGGACGTGATCACCAGTGCATTGGAAGGAAGCTAACAGAGATACTGAAGGATTCGATGCTGTCCAGAGAAAACAGTATGCTTGAGAGAAGAGTAAACCCACGAATGATCCCTGATGCACACCCTGAGAGTGGGCAAATAGGCAAAGGAGCCATCATTCAAAGATGACTGAGAAGATGGCTTGGGGATGTGGGAGGAGAAAAATGTGCAAAAAAGAGTAATGAGAAAATGAGAGAGAGAATGCAAGAATTTAGGAAAATCTAGTAAGTGACTAAAACTATTTGGTATGTAAAGGAGGGCAAAACTAAAACAAAAAAAAAATAATGGTTTTGTAGTTTGAAGGGGCGATTAGTGATGTTAAATACAGTTTGGGTGGGGTGCAGTGGAAACCAGGAGAAGAGAAGCTTTAAGTGGAGGGACTACACTTTGCTCATGAAGCTCAAGGGCAAAGTCTTGAGAGAGAGCTGGAATTACAGGCAGGGAGATTCTCTGTGTGGGGGAAAGAGGCCAAGTTTGAAAGAGAAAGAGTTTGCAAATGAGCCGACCAGGGAAGGTGGGAGTCTAGGTCAAGTGGGGGCGAGGAAGAGGGGAGGGTGAATGGATAACGGTGATGAGCAAGGGACGTACAGCTCCAAGTCAGCAATACAGAGAGGAAATAAAATGAGTTTCTTTCTAATAGCTTGAGGTCTCTTAACATTTCTCTGAGCTGCTGGCAGTACCAGTATTTGCAGCAGCAGATGTTGATATAATGAATGCGTGGCTTATTATTTCCTCCCAATCACTAATAAACGTTAAAGGGAGGCTCAGGTGTCTGAGTGGAACATCGCTGTTGTGGGAGAGCCAGGATGGACATTAAGTTCATTGTGCAGAGAGAAGCTTGTCACCCACGGGCAGAGGTCTGCGGTGTTTGGCCTGTCCAGTCCCAGACACGAGGTCAGAGCCTGCATATGGATGAGCCTTACTCATTGTTTCCAGGTTGGGCAAAAGGCTGGAACCGTGTTGTGCGTGGGTGTGTTAGTCTCCAGGTATCACGGCTCTGCAGCAGCTCGGCTAGGTCCACACGGCCCTACAGGAATCTCTGCTTGTGCTTCTGCCTCTGCATTTGCTGGGCATGTAGCATGTGCTCCTCAAAGGAAGGTTTGGATTCACCGCAGCTCAGTTGCTCTAAGCAGTCCGCTCCCCAGGGGAGCTCTGAAAGGTCAGACCCAGATGGTCAGAGCTGGCTGCTTTTGATAAAATATTTTGGGAAAAGTGACAATTTTCTTGTTGCTCATTTTCACTTTTTTTGGTCAAGATTTGGAGGCTTTATTTTGGCACCTGAAAATTAACATGTTAAAACCCCCAAACCCCAAGAAAATCCTGATCCTGGGTTTTTGACTATACTTGGAAGACTATTTTTCATCTGGGCTTTCCCCAGAATAGTGGTTTTCAAACTATGCTTTGCAGAACTCTGGGGTTTGGGGGTAGGGCCCCTTGGAGCATGGCAGGGAGTCCCACCCCATGCACAAACATGGGGGGCACGTGCCTGCTGCCCCTAGACAAGCCATCCATGGCTCAGTCTCACTCTCTGCCCTGGTCTCATGCACTGTCATGGCTGGGCAGCACACCCAGTCCCTGCCCCACTGCCTCCCTCACTGTGGGGGCCTTGATCTGCCCCTCCTGCCCCCCTATATTACCTGCAGGAAGCCTGTCTCCAAGCTTCCTGGCTGTATTTCCCAGCCACGTGCATATGTGCATATGTACATTGCACATGCTGCATCCCACTCCCAGCAGCCCCTTGCAGGCTGGAATCCTGCCAGCCTACAAGGGGAAACCTGCCACTTCCCAATCCCTGAAGATGCTGCAAATCTGGGAAAAATGGTGTCCTGGAGTCGCACGGCCTAGGACCAGAATGTGAGGTTCCTGTTGCAGGACTGTCCCGCCCAATTAGGGACAGGTGGTCACCCTATAGTCCATGAAGTGGTGGATGAAGACTACATGAAGGTGATATTCGGTCCAACCACAGGTACTTCATCAAGTCAAAATTCTACATGTTGTTGCACACCTTAGCCCACCCCGGGTATGAGTGACTGAAGGCAGCCAGCTTTCAGTCCTGGGTTTATTTCTAGTAATGGTTGGCCAGATTAGCTTCATTGTCAGTAATTTCACAGGCAATTTTAAATGCATGTTGCAGGCATAATTAGTTGGACTGACTTGGCTGGGTGACAGATGAGCTGAATGCTGTGTTTTACAGTAGGAGAGAACAATAAGGCCTTCTGGCTCTGGTTGTGCAGCCGTTGGATTTTTAATCACAGAAGCCAGGCTGGGCTGTCTCTGCTAACAAAGATTTCTTGTTTCCTCTCTTTTTCCATCTTGGAAATATCTCACTTGCTAAGTGGTTGCGAAGTTCCCATTGTAGCTCAGCAACAAAAAGGGCAGCAGCAACCCCATGTTAAAGCATCTAGACTGAGGAAACAGTTTACTGTGACAAGGCAGGCTTAACACTTAGTTTCAAAGATTTCATTTTCAATTACAAGTGTGTGGCAGTTTTAGCAGAATCCAGAGAGTGAAAGTCTAGGGGTTGAGCCTGGAGGCACGAGTTGGAAACTGCTTGGTCCTAGACGGCTTGAGTCCTTTAGCAGGACTGCAGGCTGCACCGGGGTGGCCTTCCAGTGAGACTTATTAAGCCATTCGGTGTTGCCTTTCAACAAAGTCAAGGATGAGGCTCATGGGGAGATTGCCTTGCTCATTGCTGTTGCTTACATTTTGAAAAATGTGACACCTTGGGTGGAAGAGGAGGATAAGTATGCTTTGAAAGAACTAGGCTGTTCTTAACAGAGAGGAAGGAATGGTAAGGGGAAGTACTGCCCTGGCTGTGTGTAGCCAGAGCGTGGGATTGGAGAGGGATGGGAGGCAATGGGGTGGGGAATATTGAGTTGTTGCTTTCTTCTATGGAGTAGGTGAATGCAGGTTGGAGAAGTGAGGTCGAGCTGGACAAGGGGGGCACCCTCTATGATTGGAGGCAGGGGAGTGGTTGGAGTGGGGCAGATGGCTTTTGAATTGGGGGAGGGGCTGGGGCAGGTTGTTTTGTAGGTCTGGGTGAATAGGGAAGTATTTGATTTATATTTGGCCAATTTGGAGGACAGTGATTCGATTTGGAGATTTGGATCACTGTCCTGAATCAGTTCAGCCAAATCGGCTGGGGAAGATTCAGCACTGATTTGAACAGATTCGGTGATTCGGATTGGCTGGGGAGAAGCAGGCACAACTGGGCAGCTCCTCCTGCTGTGCCTGTTTCTCCCCAGGTTGGGGGAGCTGCAGGAGCATCCCCCATAGCTGCCCTGCCCAGCCCCAGCCTAGTCCCGACACTTAATATATTTTTATTTTTTATTATAGGTGTGTGTGTGTGTGTGTATGTATGTATGTATGTATGTATAATATATATATATATAAGATAAGCTCCGTACTCACCAGCTCTGGCAGCAGCGATTGGGGACTATGGGCACTTGTGGCAGAGCCCCACTATGCAGCGCAGGGCAGTGGGGATCACCCCTCCCCAGTTGGCACCTGCACAGCAGCTGCCCCATGGTAGGGGTGCAGTGCACTGTTTGGGAGCTGGGGTGGCTCCAGCAGTCAGCCAAACACTCGGCCCCAGCTCCCAGGCAGTGTGCAGTGCCCTGCTGAGCCATGCTGCACCTGTGCAATGTGACATCTGCCATGCAGGTGCCAAGGAGGGGGCGGGGGGTCAGTGGGGGGTGTGTTTGGCTGGGGGTGGGGGGGGGGGGGGCGCTCTGCCATGAGCCCTCAGAGGCCCCAATCACCACGCCTGCAGCTGGTGAGTGCAGGGCATTATAAGAAGGAAAAAAAAAAATGGGGAGGGGCAAAATCAGGCCCCACTCACAGGCTGCAGGAGTGGCAATTGGGGCCAGAGCTCCCTCTGCAGTGGGGGGGAAAGAGATTGCCCCCCCCACTTGGCATCCATGCTTCAGCTGTCACATTGCACAGGTGCAGTGCATCTCAGCAGGGATCTGTGTGCTGTCTGGGAGATGGGGCTGCTGGGGCTGAGTGGTGCTGGGCTCCGGGTGACAGGTAGATCCACCCCAAGTCCCAGACATTGTGCAGTGCCCTGCCAAGCCATGTTGCGCTGTACCCGTGCCATGGAACAGCTGCTGTGCAGGTGCCAGGTGAGTGGGGGACAATCCCAGCTGCCTTGCCCTGCTCTGCACTGTGCTGGGTGGGTCTGCCATGAGCACCCAGGGGCCCTGATCACCACTGCCAGAGCTGGTGAGTGCGGGGCTTTTTTTATTTTATTTTTTTTAAGTGCTGGGACTAAGCTGGGGCTGGGTGGGGGATGGGCTGTGCAAGGCAGCCAAGGGGGCTTCTGCGGCTCTTCCAGCTGTGCCTGCCTCTGCCCCAGTGTGGGGAGATGCAGGGGCTATGCCTTGCTGCCACTTGCTCAGCAGGTGCAGGGGGAGGTGCGATGTAGGCGCAGTTCACTCTGAGCAGCAGCAGGGCATATCCCCTGCTCCCAGTGGTGCTGTGCCTGCATCGGCACTGGGAGCAGGGGCTCCTGTCATTGCTTGCCACCCGGCGTGGGAAGGGCACAAGATGCAGGTGTGGTAGCGCTTGGAGCGGGGGCTGTGCCCTGCTGCTGGTTGCCCCATTTCATCTGGAGAGAGCCACACCTGCATCCCATACTCCTCCTCCCCTCCCCCGGCTGGGCAAGTGGGAGCAAGGCAGAGCCCCTGCTCCCAGTGTTATTGCACCCACATCGTCCCCTCCCTGAGTAATGTGCCCCCCTGCCCTGAGTGGGCAGCTTGTCCCAGCCTGAGCCCCAATACCCACCTCCTGCAACCCCAACAGACTTACCAGCTGGAGGCAGCTGTCAGCTGCCTGCTTAGTCTATGGCAGACTCTCTGAAGTGGCCAGAGCTTTTCCAAATTGATTTGGATGCCTTTAATTGGTCTCCTGAGTCGATTTGGTGATTCGGTCCCCAAATTGAGCCAAATCTCCTCCAAATCAAATTGGCTCCCAAAGCTTCACACAGCCCTATTGTTTTGCTCTACCCTTTTCACTATTTTTATTCTGTTTCAATAACTTTTTTGGTCTTTCATTGTAAACTGTCCTGAGCATTTTTAGGGAAAGGCAGCATGTGTATCGAATGAAAGAATAAATAAATAAGGAAATAATAGCAATACAAGAAATAACCATTGCAGTGCCAGAGAAAAGGTGTACATTAGTACAGCTGCAAGAGCAAAAAATGATTTCACAACCTACATTCACCCGCAACATGTGCAATTGTTCTGTTTCATTCCTGTATAGGAGGGGTGGCAAGCTTGCCCTGCCCCATAGGCCTGATGCAGATGGCAAGGATCCTTGTGGGCCACATCTTGATGTAGCAGGAGTAGCAGACTTGGGGTGGGGGGTGGGTTACCACAGCCATTTATCTCTTTTCCCCCTTTCTCTCCCCAACTCTGTTCTGTGGTATCTTCATACCTTTGAATTCCTGGGCCAGGCATGTCTTCACTGGTTGCATCTAGTCACTGGGCTATGTATTTGACACCCTGTACCCTACCATACTGTAGAGTGATAGTGCAACATGGTTATTTGAGGTAGCACCAAGGAACTTTCCATAAAAAAAAATAAAAATAAAAAAAAATCAGGGCCCCTTCAGTTAGATAATGTATGGACAAGTATGCCTCTCAGACTTTTCCTTAAAGAGCTTTAGATCCATCTAGTAGATGGGATGCAGCAGGTGGACAGAACAGAATGTGATGCGGGTGGATGGGAGGCTGAGCTGATTTTATTGTTTGGCAAATACTTATCGTGTTGCAAATGCTGGTGAAATCATGCACTGTAGTTAATGGTGACTGGTCTTCAGCTCAGTATCCACTAGCTGGAGAGGGCTGTGTTCTGTCTTGCTGCTGCAATTTGAGCATTATTCTCCAGCCAGAGGGTGCAATGTCTCTTTCTATACAGTCCATCTCCATGCTTTTATGCATGAACCAAGATATGTAGTACCCATATGGTTCTGTGGTATCTACATGCCAGGCTTTTCATTTCACCCACTGCTTATGCCTACAGGCTGGTAGGGGTTTGAGTTCCAACTCAGCCAGCCAGATGTCCCCACTTTAGCTTTTGGCTCCCTCCATTTGCAGGAGTTGGCAGTGTGTTCTGGGAACAGCAGGGTGACAGTGAGTGATGAGCTGCTGAGATGTTTCCCTAATTAGTGAATAGTGGAGTGAGAGGAAGGGAGATAGAGATCAGCATCCTAGGACATCCTGTTTGACTTATTACTTTCCCATGTTCTGGACCAGTCAGATGGCTGGTCTTCCTGTCACAGGACTTGACTGTCCCACCCTTTCCAGGGCAACAGTGTCTTTCAAGTTCCCAGTTCCTCCTCCTTATCCCCATCCATCTTCCACTTACAGCTTCCAGTAGTTCACAACCAGGAAGCTGTGGCACCCTAGGGTACTGCAACATACTTCTAAAGGTGCCATGGGGTATGTGCAGTCTCCTGCAAGCAGCCCAGCTTGACCTGTTTGTGCTTTGCACCCAGGTCTTTTGGAGCCAGTGGGGTGGCCTGACAGAATCAGCCTGGGCTGGATCACATGGTGCTGGTGGTCCCCAGTGCCAATGCAGGGGTCCATGGAGGATGAGCAAGAGCTGCAATTACTTGCAAGGAAGCAGCAAAATGAGACACGGGACCTTGAGAGTGATTAGAGGCAGGCACAGGGACACCCAGGGTTTCAGGGTCTGGCTGGTAGCAGGCACATGAGCTTGGGGCTATGTCTGTGCTGGGGCACTGGGTGGGCCCCATAGTCAACACTCCTAGTCAATAGTCATCACTCATTGCAGCCCTGCTGTTCCCAGAATTCAGTGCCAACTCCTTCAAAAGAAGAGAGCCAAAAGGTAACATGGGGACATCTAGCTGGCTGAGTTGTCAATCAAACCCCTTCCAGCCTGTATGCAGGAGCAAAGGGTGCAATGAAAATCTTGCCATGTAGATGGCACAAAAGCATATGGACACTATGTATCTAGATTCATGATCTGTGTCTGTCCTCTATCTCTCCTGTTCAGCTCAAGCTTACTCCCACTGTTCCCCACTTCTCAAGTAATTTCCATAGCCAGTCCCTGCATCAAGCCTACAGGTAAGCAGGCTTTGCTTGGGGGTCTAACTGCACAGCCCCTATCATGCAATTAGACCATTGTGCCCTTTTAACTACAGGACTGTGACTGTAGCACATTTTTATTTTCTGGCTTCTTGTGTATCCATATGTAGAGGGACCGTTGGGTGAGCAGCCATGTATGGGAGCAGCCCCTTCTATATGTAGAGGGACCCTTGGGTGGCTAAATCTCCAAATTGAATCGGAGGACCCTTTTAATCTTTCCAAATTTAATCCGAACCCTCTGAATCGACTCAGAAAGATTTGGAGATTCGGACATAGGGACGGCTTTAAATGTTTTTCCTACGTACCTCTAGGTAGCAGGGGCTCATGAGTGCTGTGATGCTGGGGTGCAGGGAGTATCCCACAGAAGCATGAAGGAGGCAGGGCTCCCCAGTGTGCTTGGCAGCAGAACCAGAAGTGGACCAGAAATGCTTCCGACCCACTTCCAGGTCCAACGGGGAGTGTGCAGGGGGGCCCCCATAACTCTTCTGGTTTGGTGCCTCCTGGGTCTGGTGGGGGTACCCTGATCACTGAGCCGAGGGGCGGGGTGCATGCCACTTCCAGGTTTGCCATTGAGCAACCTGGGTACTTCCAGGTTTGCCACTGAGCACATGGAGGCCTCCCCTCCTCCCCCCAGCTCCTGTGGGACACTCCATGTGCCCAGCATCACAAAAATCATGAGCCATGCCTGCTACCTCAAGGTACATAGGAAAAACTTTTAAAGCTGTGTCTATGTCCGAATCACTGATTCTTCAAATCGGCATTGAATCTTCAGATTTGGATTCAGTCGAATCAAATTGGGGACAGTGATCCGAATCAATTAATCGAATCAGTGTCCCTGATTCAAGGCTAAATCTGAATCCAAATTGAATAGGGCCTGCTTCACACATCCCTACAGCCTACTCCATGGGTGTCTACTTCCTGTTCTTCTTATATCTCACCCACCACAACTTAGTGTTACTGGAAAAGCTGTCAAGAGGTGGTACCTGATGATCCAGGGTTTGTGGAGAAGATGTGGGTCCCTATAACTGCAAGTCTTCTGTGGGGCTCCACCTCCCCTATACCCCACCCCTTTCCACATGGGTGTTGTCAGTGTCTGGTGTCGGTTCCTGGTCTCATTAGACATCTGGCTTGGTTTGATAGGCAGATGGGCCCACAAATACACAACTATAACTCAGATAATGCTGTTTGTACCTGCTTCTGGTCTCTTGGTAACTCCATAGTATACCTCGGCTGCTTTTGCAGAGGTGATCAGGGCTCTTCAGGGTTCCCTCCCACCCCTGTCTGTGAGCCAAGTCTAAGTCCAGGGCTGGCCTGGGCTGAGCCCTTTAGATACTTGTGGGCCACCAGTTGCACAAACCCCTGTGTGGTCCCTAGGTGGGACAGTCAGGGCTGTTTGAAGAATTTATGGCTCCCTGGTCCTCAATCCAGATCCTAGGTTCTCATGGAGCAATGTAGTACAGTCCAGTGCCTCTTCATTTGAGGCTGGTGCTCTTTTATACCATAAATTCTAGGTTGACCTGGGCCAACCTGGATCTCTGCTTGATTCCACATACCCTGTGTGTGCCACCAGGTGTTAAGAGCCTCAGAGGGACTCATCAGCTCCTACATATGTAGCTCCTGGGCCCCAGGGGTTATGGTCTGTTCTTGCCACCTGCTTACTTGGCTGGCTGATCTCCTTGTTTGAGAGCCAGAGCCATGGCTCTGCACCTCACTTTTGCCTGGGAAAGGGGCCAGCTCTGAGTCTACTCCATACTAACTGCTTATCTCACCATGGGGGCAGGGAAGTGGTGGAGCACCCTGACATTCTGCAGATTTTCTGATTTCCTGCCAGGCCAGCTGCAAGCACACGGGAGATCATCACTCTGAGTTATGGGGCTTGGCAAAGTCGCTGCTACATCATAACTTCTCAATTGTAATATGGCTGTAGGAGAAGTATTTATGTTTATTTCATTTTTAATTAAAAAAAAAAAAAGATTACTTCTTTAAAAAAAATGCTTTAAGGAAAAGGAGCATCAGGAAAAAAGGGTTGAGTACCCATTTGCTGCTACTATTTTTCTTAATCGTGTTTTAAAATGAAATGCCAGTCAGAAGTGATGGAGGGGTACTGTGAATCTGAAAAGGCTGAGAATCACTGCTGTAAACAAAGGTTGCATTTGAGGTGGTCTTGATTTGTTCTGGGTTTTTCCCTCATCAAAACAGGAGTGGCACAGCTATTTACACACACAACCTTGTCCTGGAATGAGGCATATTAACCTTACAGATGCGCACCAGCATGTCCCAGGAAAAAGTTACCACACTTTATCCCCCTTACTTCAGAGGCACTTACAGCAGGTCAAATGGACATGAACATCTGTAGGATTCTGAGACTAAAGGCTTTCTCTTGGGACAAATGCCACATCTGTCTACAGCCCCAGAATCTACAGTGTTCTCAGAACATCTTCCTCCTCTCCATTTGGCACTTCCTTGGGTTTTCTTTTTCTTTTCAAGCACTGGAGTTTCCTCTTGAGACTTTTTAGCAAACATCAACACAAAGTCCCCAGTAAATAGTGCCTGCCCATCTCGGCCTCAAATTTTGGGCTCTTCCTGGGTTCTGCCCATTCCTTTTTGGAATCTCAGCTTGCTGAGTTCCCTTCCTTAGCTATATCCTTGTTCCAGGACCTGCCAGAGGACTGGTTGCATTTCTGTCTCTTCCCCTTACTCCAGCCTAACTGTCTTTTTCACAAGTTGCTATGAACTACTTCCATTATGCTAAACTTATAATTGCACCCCAGCAGGGATGGATGATAAATGGAACCTGCCACAGCCCACCAGGTGAGCTCCTTGGCTCCTCAGGTTCCTGTTAACCCACTATTTTCTCAGCATGGGGTACTTCCTCATTATAGAACCATGCTGTGATTTAGGCTCACAGCCTGACCCCTCCCAGCCAAAATTAACATAAGTATTAATTTGTCTTGGTTTCCCTGCTCACTAAGAAGTGATCCAAAACCAAACTATGTTAGTCAGCAAGGGGTAAACTGAATCAGAGGTGTGAGGAATGAAATCCTTGTCATAGGGCTGATGTAGTAGACTAATGAACCAATGAGCTCAGGAAGAGCAGAGCAACTCCAGCTGCCAGCTGTATTTTTGTCAGTTTTGAGGGCAGGTAATTCTGTACTTTCCTATCCAGGTGGAAGCCACACTGTGGGAGGGAAGGAGCTCTACCAATGTTGCTATGGGTTTTTTATAGGGCTGTGTGAAGCTTCAATCCCTGATTCAATTTGGCCTGATTTGGTGGCCAAAACTCCGAATCCAAATCAAATCAGAGGACACTTTAATCTCTCTGAATCAAATTGGAACGCTCTGAATCAATTCGGAGAGATTCAGGAAGATTTGATGATTCAGACATAGACACAGTTTAAATGTTTTTTCTACATACCTCTAGGTAGCAGGTGGCTCATGAATGCTGCGATGCTGGGGTGCATGGAGTATCCCACAGGAGTGCGGTGGGGGGGGGGGGGGGGGCTCCCCAGTGTGCTTGGCAGCAGGCCCAGATGTGGACCAGAAGCACTTCACGACTTGGCGCCTGGTGCCTCCTGGGTCTGGGGGGGACCCAGGGTCCCCCTGTGACCAATCACTGAGCCAGGGGGGTATGTGGGGCCCCCCAGCATGATCCCCGGTGGACCCTGAAGTGGACTGGAAGTATGTCTGGTCCACTTCTGGGTTTGCTGCCGAGCACATAGAGTGCCACCCTGCACTTCTGTGGGATGCTTCATCCGCTCCAGCATTGCAACCTTCACAAGCCACGCTGGTACCTCGAGGTATGTAGAAATGATGTGTAAAGCTGTGTCTATGTCCAAATCGGCATCGACTCTTCAGATTCAGATTTTGCTGAATTAAATAGGGGAAAGTGATCCAAATCAACTAATTGAATCACTGTCCCTGATTCAGGCTGAATCCTAATTTGAATTGAATAGGGCCCACTTCTCACACCCCTAGTTTTTAACTCTAATAGCATGCAGTGAATGATTGGTTCTCTTTAGTGATGAGAAGTGCAGCAGGCATGATGATGGTAACAGAAGATGCATCTCTGCAGGCTCATGGTAGGGTATCTCAAAGGAAGCACAAGCCCAAATACTGCCCAGTGCCCAGGGACTTTCCAATGCCTACTCTCACGAGAGCATTCACATTGCTTGTGCCCCACTGTGCTGACTTCAGACTAGTTTGTACAGATATGGATGTCTCCCCCTTGTGCTCCCCACAACTGATGGCAGTGGCATCATTCATGAAGTAGGGGATGCTCAACCTGAGTTAGGGGTGGCATTGTCTTACTGGGATGTCAGCTGGTCTGAATCAACCTAATTCCATGAAAAGGGAATTCACTGCAGTCATAGGTTTTGGTCCTATATATTTGTCGCTGGGATGCATCTTCTGTGCATCTTTGTGGAATCTGATTCCTTAGTGTTCAACAGGGGAGTCTCCCTGGTGCACGTGGTTTGAGTTAGTCTGCTCTGGATGTGGCCATTTCACCCAGGCTCCTGTACAGCTGTCCCTCCATTGTAGAGATATAAGCTCTTTCTTTGCTGTAAGGGAGGGGGAACAAATGTCATGCCTATTGCCCAAGCAATTTCTCATTCTTTCGCCCTTTGAGTATAGGAGCCATAACCTTTCCAGCATTTAGTCATCAAAATTGACCCCTGATCTACTTAAACGACCCTTTCCATCACTATTATGTTTTGCTTTTGTTCACGTTCCCAAATGCTCCTAAGCAATCTGACCACAGATTATTTACCTATTTATCTTTCTCTTTCCCAGGCCATTTGTCAGGGATAAGCTGGTTTAGTGGGGCATCTGGGACAGGCTTGAGGTGCTTGCATCTATTATGTGAGTAAATGGAGGTCATGAAGTTGTGGCACACTCGGGATCTCTCTTGATGAGCACTAAATGAAGGGCTTTTGTCCAGACTGACATTCCATGTGAGGGTTTTCTTTGATGCCAATTAACCCTGTGTCAGTAGGGCACTGTTCATGTGGATTGCACATTTGCCTGGGCAAATGGTCGCTTGCGACTCTTCTGTTCCATCTCCCTTTGCTGCTCGGGGCCAGGTGTTCAGAGGTAGTCTCTTCCATGCAATTGAGTCTACCAGGGTCAAGTGCCCTTGCTTACAGCATGTTGGAGCTGCAGTCTTTGGCTGACAATTATTAGGACTTCTGAACCTTTGGAGTTTTTTAAAACAAATTTGAAGTATATTTTTTCCCATAGGTTTACAGTGGTGAATCCAGAGCTCCTGCATGGTTTGTGTGTTTGAGAAAGAGAGACCCGAATCTCTTCCTTTTTCAACATGCTTTTTTCACCTCTGTGCAATTATTAACACAGCTCTCTTAAAAGGAAAAGCTGGCTTACCGTTGTATTGGAGGGAACAATATTGCCTCTCTCAGAGGAAGGGATTTATAGACTTCTGAGGCCACTCGGGACTAACATGAACATTTAATCTGTCCTCCAGTATAATGGAAGACATGGCTTTATCAAATAATTTCTGCATTAACCCCTGTGAGTCCATGCAATCTGCATACTCCTTCTATTTGAACTCAAGGATAGCTTTAAGAAGCATCCAGTCCTGATTTAAAAGCTGGCAGTGAGAAAGTGAAGGTCACCTGCCTGCAGGCAAGCTATCCTATGGCTTACTACTCTCATGAAAATCACGTGTGCCTTATGTCCAGTCTGGATTTGTATAACGCCAGGTTTGAATGATGTGGATCTAGCACCTGCATCGTTCTATCCCCCTCTTCTGCTAAATGTGAGCGGATGAACAGGAAGCCCTACTTTGTAATGGTTATAAAGTATGCAGGAGTATTAAGACCGGTCAGTGGAAGAAGTAGGACTAGAACTCTTGGTCTTGGCTCTTATATTAACATGGGGCACATAGACAGGAACAATCTATTCTAGAGCTATTCTAGTGATAGTTTCCTAATGGGGAGACTTTGTCTTCATTGTCTGACCACTCAGACTGTAGAATAAATGGGAATTATTTATTCGTTTGTTTTTTGAGCATGCCAGTAAGATGGTCTCTCCACTTAGACTGTTGTACAAAATGGAGGAAAGAAAACAGTGCTGGGGTGGGGGGGGGATTATTATTTTTGTGATCTGAGGAAGGGAGAAAGGGCTTGCACTGATTAAAAAGCCAGTGATGGAAGATCTGGGAGGAATATGAACTGTCAAATTTGATCTGTATCTTTTGGAATGTATGCGTGTATAAATTACATAGTGGAAGGTGGTGAGAGACTTTGATCCAAGCTGGTGTCAGTCCGACTACGGACTAGAAATCCTAGCAGCAAGACTGACCTGAACCTTTAGCGAAGTCTTCATCTTCTGTAATTCTGCCACAAGAATTCTAATATGCCATTTTAATAAGATGTCATGTCTTTGTTAATTCTGCTAATACCCTGCTATATTTCCAAACTCCACTTTGGTCTCATCGGTTTTTAGTAGGACTGTTTCAAAAAGCAAACTGTGAAATAACTGCGTTGTGAAACGCCCTCTTTTTTTTTTAGATGCTTCAAAATAGCAATTTTTTTCTGGTTCTAAATCTTTTTTTATAAATAATTTAGCACAGAGAGCTGAGTCATGTTTTGGTACGTATTTTTCATTTTCCACCTACATCTCCAGAGAGTTTGTGTTTAAAAATCAGTTTACCCCCAATTTCAAAAATCATTAATTGGTGGTATTGTTCCTCTTGTCCTGTTGGGTATCTTTGGAAAACAAAGAGCCCCTCTATCCATTCATAGACTTCTAGGGTCAGAAGGGACCTGGCAGATCATTGGGTCTGACCCCCTACTCCAGCCAGGAAAGAGCACTGGGGTTAGGTAAGCTCAGCCAGATGCCTGAGCAATCTCTTCTTGATCACCTCCAGGGTAGGGGAAAGCACCACCTCCCTTGGAAGCCCATTCCATATTTTAGCAACCCTCACTGTAAAGAAGTTCTTCCTGGTATCCAATGTAAAGCTACTCTCCTTCCGTTTATGGCCATTGTTTCTAGTAACCCCGAGGGGCACCCTGGTAAACAGAGTATCCCTTATTCCCTGGTGACCCCCCCCCCCCCCCAGAGCTTGTTCAGACC
>NW_005841857.1:3684905-3685911 GCF_000455745.1 Alligator sinensis
AAGATCATCTCTTCAGCCTTCTCTTGTGGAGGCTGAAGAGATTCAGGTCCCTCGGTCTGTCTTCATAGGATCTTACCTGTAGGCCCTCAACCATATGAGTAGCACTCCTCTGGACCCTCTCAAGGTTGTCCACATTCCTCTTGAAGAGTAGTGCCCAGAACTGGATGCAGTACTCCATCTGTGGCCTCACTAGTGCTGCTTGTGATGCACCTGCTGATGCAAGACAGAGTGCAGTTAGCCCTGCTTATTACCTCATCACACGGGCGGCTCATGTTCTTTTTTGCATCAACCAGGACTCCGGGGTCCCTTTCCACTGCTGTGGTGCTCAGAATTGTCCCCCCCTGCCCCCCAGTCTATAGGTGTGTTGGAGAGTCTTTCTCCCCAAGTACAACACCTTGCATTTGTCCTTGTTAAATTGCATCCTGTTCTGATCTGTCCAGATCTGCCTGGATTCACTCCCTGCCCTCCAGTGTGTTAACTGTACCCCATAGTTTAGTGTCATCTGCAAATTTGGACAAGGTGCTTTCAACATGCTCAGGGGCAACCAGCATGGGTTCATCAAAGGCAGGTCCTGCCAGACCAACCTGATTGCCTTTTATGACCAAGTAACTAAATCCTTGGATGATGGTGTCTCTGTGGACGTAGTCTTTCTAGACATTAAGAAGGCCTTTGACACTGTGTCTCACCCCATTCTCATCAATAAATTAAGCGACTGTGGCATTGATGCCTACACAGTTGGATGGGTAAAACATTGGCTGATGGGGCACAGCCAGAGAGCAGTGGTGGACGGGTTGTACTCAACCTGGTGAGATGTGAGCAGTGGGGTACCCCAGGGCTCGGTCCTCGGGCCCGCACTGTTTAACATCTTCATCAGTGACTTGGATGAGGGGGTGGAAAGCACGCTGTCCAAGTTTGCTGATGACACTAAGATGTGGGGCGAGGTGGACACACTTGAAGGGAGAGAGAGGCTGCAACTAGATTTAGACAGACTACAAAAGTGGGCAGA
>NW_005841857.1:3686216-3708264 GCF_000455745.1 Alligator sinensis
TTCAAAAGGGATGTGGCCAGCCTGAAGAGGGTTCAGAGGAGGGCCACCCGCTTGGTGAGAGGGCAGCAGGACAGGCCCTATGAGGAGAGACTGAAGGACATGAACCTGTTCAGCCTCAGCAAGAGGTGGATGAGGGGGGACCTGGTGGCTGCCTACAAGCTCATCAGGGGGGATCAACAGCAAATAGGCAGAGCTCTTTTCTCTCCAGCACCACCTGGGGTGACAAGGAACAATGGTAATAAGCTGATGGAGAATAGGTTTAGCTTAGAGATCAGAAGGCAATATTTTACAGTTAGGGTGGCCAAAATCTGAAACCAACTTCCCAGGGAAGTGGTCCTCGCCCCTACCTTGGACAAATTCAAGAGGAGGTTGGACGATCACCCGTCTGGGGTCTTGTGAACCCAGCATTCATTCCTGCCTGTGGCAGGGGGTCAGGCTATATGATCTGTTCAGGTCTCTTTTGACCCTAGCTACTATGAAACCTTCATCCAAATCACTGGTGAAGATATTGAACAGCACATGTCCAAGGACAGAGCCTTGGGGGACACCACTGCCCACATCCCTCCAGGGGGAAACCACCCCATCCACCACCACTCTCTGGGTGTGTCCTGTGAGCCAACTTTTCACCAACCTTGTTGTGAAAAAAATTTACATCCTAGCTACTCGGTTTGCTCGTAAGAATTGGGTCCAACACCGTGTCGAAAGCCTTTTTAAAATCCAGGTAAATAATATCTACTTTTATTCCTGCATCTAAGCACTTTGTGACTTGGTCATAAAGAGACCAGGTTAGTCGGGCAGGATCTGCCTGCTATAAACCCAGGCTGGTTGCCCCTTACCATAGTGTGACTCACTGGCCCCCTGCAAATGTCATCCTTTATTATTTTTTTTCTAAGGTCTTGCTGAGAATAGAGGTGAGGCTAACTGGCCTATAATTACATGGGTCCTCCTTCCTCCCGTTCTTGAAAATCAGGACTATGCTGGCCCTTTTCCAGTCCTCTGGGACCTGTTCCGAGTGCCACAAGCAGTTGTGCCAGGTAAAGGCATGATAGGATCTGCTTTCTTTACTTTTCATTCCATCCAGGAAGAGCACACACCAACTGCTGAAACTTCCTTAGCCTGACGAAGGGTTTTTGACTCGAAAGCTTGCTTAATAACTATTCTCCAACTATTTGGGTTGGTCTAATAAAAGATATCAAATTCACCCAAGGAACTTTGTCTGATAGGATCTGATGCATGACTCACTCAATCTCACTTCCTGTATGCCATGCATGCATGGTAGGAGGAATGATTGGGGGATTCAGCATCAGATCCTATTACACCTCACTGATGGTACAGGGGGAGCCTGGGATCACCATCCCAGGCTCCCCTGCATTGGTAAGTGGCCAGTTCCCACAGCTTCGAGTCCTGTAGCTGGCTGGCTTGATGTGTAGCTGCAGCAGTGCTCTACCATGGCCAAGACTAAGGGTCCCCCAGCTGAGGGGTCCTGCTGGGCTGGAGAGTCTCACCAGCTGTGGGACTCTGTTCCAGCAGCCGTGGGGCACTGCTGAGGCTGGGAGTCCTGTCAACTGTGAGGCTCTTGGCTCCAGCTGCCCATGGTGCACTCCTGCAACTGATGGGGCTCTCTGATGTAGAGGAAAGCCTGCTACACATGCAAATGAAAGCTGGATAGAAACCACCTATAAATCTATTGCATATTTCCAGCTCTAACTTTATACTTTTTATGCCATGATTGTTACTTTGCACTTGTAGCTGGTTTAATTTAACTGTTAATTTAATTTAACCAGTTAACTGTGTCATACATGTTACCTACCTTGCAGAGGGGGCCTAATGCTGAACATTACTCTACTCCAGAGAAAAAGGATACAAGCAGATAAATAGGTTTGTTTTTTTTTTCCCCTAAGATGTTAAATAGGAGCAGCTTGCTTGACTCTTCCTTTTCCATTATTTGCTTTGTATACTTCTATCATATTCCCTCTCATGTGATTTATCTCCAAACAAAGCAGTTCTACTTGCCTGTTTCTCCCTCTGCATGGAAGATTTCCTTTCCCTCCATCCTCTGGAGACCCTTCATTCTTCTGTACTTCTTTACAGGTAGGCTAAGTAGACTTTTAAATAGTATGCCTGCTATTGATTTTTGAAAACATTACGACTATAGAGTTTTTTAGTTCCTTAAAGATTTTGACAACCTGTTCATTTTTTTTAATTAATATTATTGTTGTTGTGCATTGGAGAAATTATACCTTTGAACTATACACAGAGAAAAAGCCCAGGTCCCATTCATGGATAATTAGTTTGGAATACAGACCGTGATTCAAATTATTCCTTCCAATCTACCTTGCATTCATTAACATTAATTGAGCATAATTTGTTATGTGGCAGGCAGTCACTTGTGTCCAGAGATGTGTTTTGCTGAAGTTATATGCTGAAGTTATTCAACTCCATTTTAGTTGCTTCTAGCTTTGAACTGGAGGCTTCTGCTTTGGGCCAGCTTTCATTTGCTTTTGCAGCGATTATGATATGTTTAGTCTTCATCTACCTGTTCCACCATGGAGGACTTTTTAATTTTTGCTTTGTTTCTGAATTCCTGTTAGTCTGAAAATCTCGCTCTTAACCTTCCCACCTGGGTGACCCTAGTGGGAGTACAAAACTCCAGGTGGCATCACTCTCAAGGTCACTGGTGGTACATGAGCCTCCTCACCACATCAAGGTTGCAATCCTTGGGAGGATCACAGTTTTAATCTCCCAGTGACTGTGTTGTTCCCTTTCACACATCCCTATGTACTGGTTTCACTTGTGTGTGAGCACACGCATGCACCTATATGTCTGCAAGCAGACATGCTATCTCCTAGTCTTCAGGCTCTTTCATCTCCTAATATTAACATCACTTTTACACCATAGAAGTGTTGCAAGTACAGATGGAGACTTTTGAATGCCAATGAAATCCCTGAAAAAAATTGGGTAAAGAAAGATGACCAAACGTATGAAATATGATGTGGTCCAGCTGAAGATGGAATAATAACAACAGTAATGGAAATGATGACAGCTTGGAGGTTGTACTTGGTGAAACAATGCATTCAGAATTCCTTGGAGATCTGCAGGGAATATCACATGCTACAAGGTATCCGGGCTGCCCAAGTATCTCTACACTTATGGACAGTGCATAGCAAAAGCAGGCTAAGAATGCCTGTATGCAAAATCTGTTTTAAAAAAAAGACCAAAGAAAAGGTGAGTTCATTTGAAGATCTTTCTTGACTGTTGGAATGAGTCTGGATTCAAATGGACAGATTGAGCAGAGCAGCACCACATGATATCTAAGCAAGACCTTAACTTGGCATCTTGCAGGGAACTGTCTGTTAGGGCTTTCTGGCCCATGGGAGCCTTTGTAGCCTCTTCAAACATCCTGCCCTAGCCATGTGCCACCACTGCATGTCCTGGAAGTCGCCTATCTGTAACAACTGCCCAGTGCTCACTTCAAAGGTACGTAGGACTGCCAGACCCTGGGCCAAGCAGGAGGAGGAAGAAGGCAGTGTGGATGGGAAGGAACTAGCTCTCGGGTTTGGGGGGAGATGTGGTGGGTTGGGTCTGTGCTGCAATGGAGGCAGTGGCAGGGGTCAGTTTCAGCGAGTCCTCCAGGAGGGAGAGGGGGGAACAGCACAGTGCAGCATGGGGACAGGAGTGCCAGGCCCTGGGGTGGGGAGAGGTGGGTGTTTTTGGTTGTTTCTTTATTTTACTGACAATCTGCTGGCTTTTTACTGGCAACCAAACATTTTTATGTATTTATTTATTTTTTTACTAAAGTTGGTGTTAAACCTCTACATTTGAAATTGCCCCTTCTAACTTCTTTCTAGGGCCTGCCAGAAGGGTCTCATTTACATGATGTAAAACATCAGTAAAAATGTCAGTAAAAAAAAAAAAAGTGGCTGTCAGTAAATAGTTTGAAGATGGTCAGTAAAAACGCTGGTTCTGTGTGGGCTACCTTGCAAAGGGTATCAAACTCCACTTTGCAGTAGCAGTAGAACTTGCATGATGGAAGATGGAAATGTCAGACTTTTCCTCCTCTTCAGCCCAGCTCCCCAAATTGTGTGTTTTAAAAGAAGAAACTCCTTGCTAATGAATGGCTAAGGATGAAGATACTGAATGAGTAGAGGAATGATTCACTAGCCATTGTGAGCAAATGTAGGTCATGGACCGTTTCGGCATTGTAGTCTTGGCACGCAACCAACAGCGTTCTTTTCTGATCTCACAAATGTCTGAGAGGATAAACAAACCAGACTTCAAAAAGTCCAAGAAATCTAGGTGAATAATCACATAATATATGTTAAGCCTGTGCAAAGCAGCTAGGATTCACTTCAGATGCAAATTTGGCAGACTAGGGGGACAGTGATTTGATTGGGTGATTCGCATCACTGTCCAGAATTGATTTGGTTGAATTCAATTCCGAGATTTGGCTGCTGCCCATTTCCCCCCCACCCCCAGCTCACCGGGTGCTGCTAGGTGGTGGAGTGGGGCAATCTCTGCTGCCCTTCACTTCCCCACGCTGCATGGGGGGCTCTGCATGACCCCCCCCCACCTCCCCCTTGCTCCCCCAGCCCACCTGTGGGTGCCTCACCTGGGCCAGCTCCGGTGCGGTTGCGGGGGCTTAAGGGAGTAGGCGGGGGTCCCCTCATAGTCCCCTCCCACAGGTCCGCCCTCCCCTGCCCCTAGTACTTACCAGCTCTGAGTCCGCTGCAGCTCCCAGCTGCAGCCACCGGGGATCGTCCGAATCATCAAAGCTCTCCAAATCTTTTCCAAAGATTCAGAGAGCTTTGAATCGATTAGACCTTTAAATTGGTCCCTCGATTCAATTCAGATTTGGCCACTGAATTGGGCCGAATCTCCTCTGAATCTAATCACCCTAGCATGGGGTAGCCCTAAAGCAGGTCAAAATTTCAGATTTCCATTTCAGAGGACATGTTGATGCAATGTTCCTTGTTGAACTTATATCCTAGAAATAAGTAATTTGGAAAATGTTTATGGAAAAGGTCAGGCTGTTGTTTTCCAACAATTTTTATTTCAAAATTTTGTTTTTTAGGGGTTCCACTGGGCCTCTGCTGGGTCCAGGATTGTTTTCTGTCTTTCTTAATGACTTGGAGGGTGGGATTGAATGCACATTTCACAAGTTTGTGGATGACACCAAGTGAGATTCATAGATTCATAGATGTGAGGGTCGGAAGGGACCTCAATAGATCATCGAGTCTGACCCCCTGCATAAGCAGGAAAGAGGGCTGGGTCTAGATGACCCCAGCTAGATACTCATCTAACCTCCTCTTGAAGACCCTCAGGGTAGGGGAGAGCACCACCTCCCTTGGGAGCCTGTTCCAGACCCTGGCCACTCGAACTGTGAAGAAGTTCTTCCTAATGTCCAATCTAAATCTGCTCTCTGCTAGCTTGTGGCCATTATTTCTTGTAACCCCCAGGGGCGCCTTGGTGAATAAATACTCACCAATTCCCTTCTGTGCCCCCGTGATGAACTTATAGGCTGCCACAAGGTCGCCTCTCAACCTTCTCTTGCGGAGGCTGAAAAGGTCCAGTTTCTCTAGTCTCTCCTTGTAGGGCTTGGTCTGTAGGCCCTTAACCATACGAGTGGCCCTTCTCTGGACCCTCTCCAGGTTATCTGCATCCTTCTTGAAGTGTGGTGCCCAGAATTGCACGCAGTACTCCAACTGCGGTCTGACCAGCGCCCGATAGAGGGGAAGTATCACCTCCTTGGACCTATTCGTCATGCATCTGCTGATGCACGATAAAGTGCCATTGGCTTTTTTGATGGCTTCGTCACACTGCTGAGATGGCATTGCAGACACTGAAGAGTAGGGATAGAGTTCAGAATGACCTTGATAAACTGGAAAAATTGTCAAAATCAGTCGGATGAAATTCAACATGTACACTTCCCTGCATATAGGGCAGCATAGTTGCAAGCACACAGAATGGGAATGACCAACTAGGCTACAATACTGCAAAGGAGGACTTGGGGGTTACGGGGGACCAGAAGCTGAATGAGCCAACATGTGTGCCCTTGTTCCAAAAAAAAAAAACAACAAAAAAAGATAATAGCATATTTGATTATATGAAAAGGAGCATTACTTGCAAATCAAGGGAAGAGATTCTCTCACTGGTTGACACTGGTGAGGCCTCAGTTGGAGTCCTGTCTCCAGTTCTGGACCCCACATTTAAAGAATGATGTGTGCAGTTTGGATAGAAGTCAGCAGAGTGACAAAAATTATTATAGGTTTGGGGAACATCGTTTATGAGGAACAGCTGAAAGGACTAGGATTATTTTGTTTGGAGAAGAGAAGATTACAGAAAGGAGGAGATAAATCCTTAAGTACCTGAAGGGTGGTTACGTGGAAGAGACTTCTCTGTGACTGCAGGGGATAGGACACAGAGCAATGGTCTTAAATAACGGCCAGGGTAATTTCGGTTGGTCATTAGGAAGAACTTTCTCTCTGGGGGGGACGGGGAGAGGGGAGTTGTTAAGCATTGGAGCAGGCTGCCCAGAGAGATTATAAAATCTCTGTCCTTCAATGTTTTAAGAGCAGGTTTAGATAGACACTTGGCTTGCACAGTTTCATCAGGGATGAGCCTGCCATGAGCAGAGGACTGGACTAGATGACCTCTTGAGATCCCTTCCAGCCCTACATTTCTGTGATTTTTGCATCTGATAGCAGATTTATACAATGCACGTAAGCAAGGCATATCAGTCATATTTTTAAGTGAGAATATTTTTCTACCACTGCTGAATTTGGATACATCCGAGAGAGACTTCTCTTTCCAGATCTTGGCCAATCTCTGATGCTTCAGAGAGAGGTGCCTGGGAAAATGCAGGAGTAGTTTGATCAGTTGTGCTGGTGAAAAGAAAGACTCACTAAGACACAGAAGCATAAGACCCTGCTATAGTTTCATAGCTGATAGGGTTGGAAGGGACCTGAGCAGATCATCAAGTCAGACCCCCTGCCACAGCCAGGAAAAAATGCTGGGGTAAAACGACCCCGGCTAGGTGATTATCTATCCTCCTTTTGTAGCCCCCCGGGTAGGAGCCAGCACCACTTCCCTTGGAAGTACCAGATCCTAGCCACCCAGAATGTGAAGTAGTGCTTCCTGATGTCTAGTCTGAATGTACTCTCAGTCAACTTGTGGCTGTTATTCCTTGTTACTCCTGGTAGTGCTTCGGGATGCATGTGTGGATGCACGACAAGGTATGGCTAGCCTTACTGACTGCATCCTCACATTGGCGGCCCATGTTCATCTTGGAGTTTATAATGACTCCAAGATCTTTCTCTGCCTCTGTGCTGGCAAGAAGGGAGTTCCCCAGCCTGTAGGTATGCTACTGGTTCTTCCTCTCCAGGTGCAGCACCTTGCACTTTTTCAGTGTTGAAACCCATCCTATTCTCATCCACCCACCCCTGTAACCTGTCCAGATCTAGCTGTATCCTGTCCCTCTCTTCTAGTGTGCCCATTTCTCCCCACATTTTAGTGTCATCTGCAAATTTGAATCATTTTAATGCTGTGTTGTAGATTTGAGCCTCTGGAGTCCTGTGAACATCCTCTTGTCATTTCCATGGCTCACAATAGAAAGAAAGAAGTAGAGAGATGTACAAATTCAGACCCCAAGGGTCACCACCACAAGCCAAGCAAAGCCTTGTGTGTCCAAAGAGCATAATTTGTTGCAGAAGTTATATTTACACATTTTTGGCTAGATACCAAATCTTGCTTGGACAACTCATGCTGTGGTGAGTGCACCATCTCCTCTTGTCAATAGATGCATTGTCTAATTATCCTTTGCAGAAAAACAAAATCTTTTTTTTTCTTTTTTTTTTTTTTTCCAAGGCTGAATTTGTCTAACTTCAGCTTCTAGCCATTGGATATTGTTATGCCTTTGTCAACAGCCCTCCTTCACCTTCAGGTCAGATGTCCCTTCTATGTCTCTAATTTTTAATTTAATGTTCCAATATTTTTCCAGGGAGTGATATCAGGCAAATGAATCCAATTCCTTGGGTCTTTTTCAAATAATTCGAACCATGTTGGCAGTCCCTGTTGTCCTTGGGAATTCCTCCAGTTCTCTGGGATTTGTTTTAAAAAAAATGCATAATTGATTTAGAGAGTGTATCAGCTGGCTCTTTCAAAACTCTTGTAGGTGAGCCATTCAGGATTACTGATTTATTAGCAAACTCTAACTTTGTGACAGATCACAGGACTATAGGAAAGTAGGGCTGGACGGGACCTCACATGGTCGTCTAGTCCAGCTCTTGTCAAGGCATCATCCGTGTTCTGCTATGGGTATTTCTCATGCTTCTGCCATCGACTCATTGCTGCATGGGGCTGGGAGGACATCCCCCCTGCTCCTGCTCCTATATATGTCAGAGTCATATTTTTATTTATTTATTTATTTTTTACCCGGGTGTCTGAAGCCAAAACTGAAGGTTTTGACTGGGGTGTATCAGTGCTGCTGCAGGGGATTAAAACCACAGGTCCCTTGGTTCAAGAAATTTTACCCCATGGTCAGATTGGTACCGACTGTGGGTATTTCCTTCTGCTGTAGTGGGGGACGTGGGCCTCTTTCTGGGATCTTCTGAGTGTCTATTAACAATCTTTACCGCAGTAGGATGTTAGTCATTGTGGTCCCCATGCTATACCTGTGGTAGGTTAGGGTGTTATGTCTTGGGTTTTGTGTAAGGGTTGACTGTCCCATTTGTCTAACAGGCTTGACAATGGATTTGCATAGGATGGTTTGCATAGGGATGATCCTGCCTGAGGCTGCGGGCTAGACTAAAAGTGATGGAGGTCTTTTCCAGCTCTTCTTTTCTATGATTCTATGATAAACCACCCCAGACAAGCATCTGTCTAACCTGCTCTTGAAAATATCCAAGGATGGAGATCCACAATTTTTTTAGGCAGCCGGTTCTACTGCTTGACCACCCCAGATATGTTATCTGTTCCATCCACAGCATTGTATGGGATGGATAAACCCTTCATGCACTAAATAAAAATATCAGGCTGAGTTAACGGTATAAAAGAAAAAAATCCAATTATTGTGTTTTCCTACTGGTTTAAAGGGATTTTATTTTATTTTCCTACTAGTTTAAGGGTATTCCTTAAAGGCAGCTGCTGCATGGAACTGTTTGAAGCATCTCTTTATTTTGTAGATGAAAGTTTTAAAAAGTATAGATTTATTTTACAACGCACACAGACATGTTGATCTGAAAAACATTTTTAAAAAAGAGCTGATATTTGTGAGTCTGCTTAGAAGTACCTGCCCTTAATGATCTTAAAAATAACAAGAAAAAATATAGGCATGTCATTATACAGCATGTCATAGGCTTATTTAGTCTGGCTTATTGAGTCTGGAGAAGATAAGACTGAGAGGATTTAATAGCAGCCTTCAACTACGTGAAGGGGGGTTCAAAAGAGGATGGAGCTGGGCTGTTCTTAGTGGTGGCAGAACTGAAAGCAATGGTCTCCAGTTGCAGCAAGGGAAGTTAAGGTTGGATATTAGGAAAAACTTTCTCACTAGGAGGGTAATAAAATACTGGAACAGGTTGCCCAGCGAGGTTGTGGACTCTCCATCCTTGGACCCGGCTACACAAAGTTTTGGCTGGGATGACCTAGTTGGGGATGGTCCTTCTTTGAGCAGGAGGTTGGACTAGATAGCCTGCTGAGGTTCCCCCCAACCCTAATTTTCTATGATTGTATGGCTTCGTATAGTACAGTGCCTTAATTGCTATTTTCAGTCCTGTAGTACCTGAAGTAATAACTGTGGATGTGGACTCCACTGTGCTAGGTGTTGAATCACTACAGAAACAGTTTCTGTTGCCAGAAGCTTGTACTGTAAATATAAGACAAGAGGTAACAGATGGATCCAGGTTGACGGTGGAATAAAGAGATGAAATGAGACAATGTTGGTAGTATGATGGGCAGTAGTTGTAGCAGCTTGTCAGCTTAATTGTCAAGTTTGTTGTAAGCGATGTGGCCAAGGAGGATTTGAAGGAGAATAATGAGGTGGCTTAGAGGATATTTATGGGGCTTCACTTCATGGGGGGCAGCTTGGTGTTGGAAATGAATCTGTACAGCAGTGCATGGACACTGGCACTATGGCTGATTGGAGGTGGGAGTCAGCCTTTCGGTGCTGAAAAAGCGATGATAGATGGGAGTGGGATGGCTTTGAAAGTGAAGATAAGTAAATTTAATTCAGTGTGATAGTAGAAGGCTGTTTATAAAGAAGAGTCAATTTGGAGCTAGGCAAGTGGCCTGTGCACCAATATTTTGAAGGGCAAGGTTGCATTTGTTATGGCCATAGGAAAGGGTGTTAAGGTAAAGGAAGCATGAGGTGTTGTGAACAAGAGTTTTGGTTGTGCGGATGGATAGAAAAGACTGAGTCTTAGACATTCAGAAAGAACAGGGTCTTCCAGGGTCAGGCACAACTTAGATCTGTGGACACCAAGGGACACTTCTGAGTTGAAGGTGATATTTTGGTTATGGGTCTGAGTAACAGGCAAAATAATGATGTTGTCCACAATGATGAAGAAAGGTGGGTGTTAGAGAAGGGGCCAGTACCTTTTTAGGGAGCTTACCATGGTTATAAATGCTGTTTCTAGTTTCTCTATGTGATTCTGCATGCAGATAATGTTTGAGGATCCTGTAGATATTGGGAAAATTGATCCAAACCCCAAGGTAACAACAATGCTTCCCCAAGTAGAGCAGTTTGTGTCCCTCAGGAAATAGCTGGGGGACATATTGAGCCATCAGTATCAAAGTTTGCATCTGGAGGACTGTGAGGAGTTGTGTATCCTGATACCTTTTGCATGACAACATGGATCCAAAAGGGTTCAATTCAACCTTGTCAAGTGACATTGTTCTGTTGGTACATATGTGCCTCCAGAGAAGACATTCATCATGACACAATGCAAGCATTTGTGGAAGATTTAAGTAGTTGAAAACTGTTTTCATGCAAAGGAGAAGACCGAACTCAAGAATACTTTAATTGCCAATATTGTTTCCCATCCACGTTACCTGGCACATATTATCATAAATGGGCGCACAGGGACAAGCAGTGGGTGAGGCTTCCTTGATTTTTTTTTTAATTTTATATATATATATATATATATATATATATATATATAAGATCAGGGTAAAAAAATAAAGGTAATCTCAAAAAAACTCCCTTATACAGTTTTTTATATGTATGTATATATATGTGTGTGTGTATATATATATATATATATGTATGTATATTTAACAGTAGCAGCTGCACAGCTGCAAAGGGAGCTTTTTTGATATTCCCTCTTGAATACTGAGAGAGCAACATTTCCCATGCAAGCACATAGGAGGGGAATAGATGTTTCATAGGAATGTTGTTCACACCGCATTTCCTTTCTGATCTCTAGCATTGTTCTACATTGACAAGATTTCTATTAAAAATGACTTCACTAACTCATGGACAGGAGTGGGGTGTTTAATTTCACAGGCCAAGAAGCATTCAGTCACCTTAGTATAATACATCTGGCTGGAAAATGCATATGGAGGCAACAATACTTTTGATTGTTGATCAACCCTACCTAAGGACTAACGATCATATCTACGGTCGGGGATCACCTTGCCTTGAGCAAGGGGCTGGACTGGACCCCCTGAGATCCCTTCCAGCCCTGCTGTCGTAAGGTCCTATGATCTAAGGGCTGTTCATATAATGCTTATGTTAAAGCATACAACAATGCTAAAAGTTATATGGTACTTAAAGAAATATGCATCACTCCCAATACTTGTAGTTAATCTTTTAAATGATACTTTTGGGGAAGAGAAAATGGAACAGGCTTTCAAAGTCAGAGGGTAGTTTCATAGTTGATATGGTCGGAAGGGACCTGAGCAGATCATCAAGTCCGAACCCCTGCCGTGGCAGGAAAGGATGCTGGGGTCAAACAACCCCAGCAAGGTGATTGTCTAGCCTCCTTTTGAAGACCCCCAGGGTAGGAGCCAGCACCACTTCTCTTGGAAGTTGCCTTCAGATCCTAGCCGCCCTGACTGTGAAGTAGCACCTCCTGATGTCTAGCCTGAATCTACTCTCGGTCAACTTGTGGCAGTTAATCCTAGTTACTCCTGGTAGTGCTCGGGGGAACAGGGACTCTCCCTTCCCCCGCAGGTCCCTCCTGGTAAGTTTATAGATGGCCACCAGATCCCCTCTCGGCCTTCTGTTGTGGAGGCTGAACAGGTTCAGGTCCTGTAGCCTCTCCTCGTAGGGCCTGCCCTGCTGCCCCCTGATCATGCGGGTGGCCCTCCTCTGCACCCTCTCCATGCTGTCCACATCCCTCCTGAAGTGCAGCACCCGGAACTGGATGTAGTACTCCAGCTGCGGCCTGACCAGTGTTGCACAGAGGGAGAGGATCACCTCCTTGGACCTGCTTGAGATGCATCTGTGGATGCATGACAAGGTACGGTTGGCCTTCCTGACCACGTCCCCACACTGCCGGCCCATGTTCATTTTGTCATCAATAATGACTCCAAAATCCTTTTCTGCCTCTGCACTGACGAGAAGGGAGTTCCCCAGCCTATAGGTATGCTGCTGGGTCTTCTTTCCCAGGTGCAGCACCTTGCACCTGTCTGTGTTGAATCTCATCCTGTTCTTATCCACCCACCCCTGTAACCTGTCCAGATCTAGGTGTAGCCTGTCCCTCCCTTCTATGGTGCCCACTTCTCCCCACATCAGTAAGGTACCCAATTTCTATATCTGTTGAGAAACTCTTTCCACAGTCTTTAGATTTTACTATAGAGAGCAATAGTATTGAGCTGTTCTTTCTAAGGCAGCCCCAGAATTCAAATACCAGTAGATATTGTGTGAAAGGAAATTGGATGTACTATTCCTAGTCACTTAACACAAGGGAAATGTGCATTCGTCTTTTATGTGGAGCGGAATGATTTTAAACAAAAAGAAGCTCTCCAAGTCCCTACCCACAAACAAACAAGAAAACTCCTGAAATCTTGCCCCCCCCCAAAAAAAACCCCACACCCCAACCTCACAAACACCTGCTGTTAGTAATATTTGCTCAGTAAATATCGGAGTCATATGATTAAGCTGTTTCTCCTCCGTTACTTTAAGCACAAAGCAATATCTGATGCTTGAAAGTGCAAAATTATAAGTGGGAACTACATATAAGGGCAGAAATCAGCCCGAAATATCTAAACCCAACGTAGAAATAGCCATATAGAATCATACCATGGTCCATATTGCCCCATGTCCTGGTTCTGACAGTAACAAACTAGCAAGCAATAAATGTTTCAAAGGAGAAAGCAAAAAAACTCAAAAAAAAAAAAAATCCTGCAAAAAAACTATAGTCACTGGTTATGAATAACCTGTCTTTAAGTAACCCCTCCTATTTGTCAGTGGCTGTATTGTGACCCAAGATGAGGAAGGAGCATTATGCTTTGCTTGGCTGACCTTTTTGGAGGGTATCCAGTGAATTAAATTTGGCGAATATCAGGAATCTTTTCCTTCATTTTCTCTTTCTCTCACTCAGAAATTATGTCATTTGAGAGGAGAACTAACCTTTCCATCTCTCCCCTTTTATTGGGTTTAATTAATACCCGAGTCCTGGATGCAATTTATTTATTTATTTTTAATTTTAGGTCTCTGGCTTCTGTTAATTAGGTCATGTTTGCAGAACAGTCGGTGATGAAAAGGCTGCAAAGCATTTTTTGTCTTAATGCATCTTTGCCTGCTGAGACTTCTAGGTTCAGCTCAGTGGCCTGCTAAAGCATGTCCCAGACGGTCTGCTTATTTGTGGGTGAGCATCTACAAACCTTGTCCAAGCTGAAAAATCCTGGCAGGACCAGCTGGAGCACTTCAGCGCATATGATCACTGATGAGGTGTTATAGTGGTGTTCCAGGATAATATATATCCTTAGTTATTGGAACCATTGATTTGGAGCTATTGCATATGTCCTGTAACTTGCACCAGTGAGAGAACTGATGGGAAAGGGAAAAACAGCAAGGTATTAAAAACAGAAGAATAAGTGTGGGATCTCCTGTGTCTGGCACAGCATAGGGAACAAGTGTTGGAGATTATAAAATAAATGAAGAGAAACTGCTGCACTTCTCTCAAGCCTTGCAACAAATTCACTCATCTGAGTGAATTCAGCTTTTTGGCAAGTGCTTTTCAAATGGATTCAGGTAGTCAAGGATGTCCTGTATTTCCCATGAGCTTACTCCAGGCAAATTGTGAGATGTCTCTGTCTGCTTTGATTCTGTGTTATTTTTGTGTTGGTGAACATTGGACGTGCTGCATTTTGGTGCCTTGTTACACATTAATTTTAGGTGGCTTCTAGACCTCTTCAACCCTGGATCATCATCCATACATTAACACAAGAAAGTAGTTTTAAGCACCCTTTAGTTGGTTGCTTTAGTGGTTTATGCCATTGCAGGGCAGGTTTATTTCTGATCCATGTTACCCAACCTGAAGAAAAAGAAAAAAAAGCCCATGAACAACCACTCTGCCACTGTCTTCCTTGGTACAGTCCCACGAAGACCTTTAGTTTCTCTTAATTGGCAGCTTAGAGTATCGGCGTCATCACGCTCCACTTTTGCCCTAAGAGCCTTGGTCCCTAAGAGCCTTGGTCTGAAAATTATGTGGCTGTACTCTGTATCCTGAATGGACAATCCTATGCTGGGGTAGTACTTGTCTGGCCTGACCTTTCCCTAGGACTATCCTCAGTGGCAGTAGGCACATCTAGAAGTGCACATTAATGGGACACAATGAACCCAACTCTTATCGCACCACAGCTAATGACTCCCAGGCTGTACATCTACACATGCACCCCGGCCCACAGCACACCTAGCTGGGGCGGAGCAGTGCCAGCTGGCGAGGGGCCCAGTGAGTCCTCCTGCCAGCCCAGGTCTGCTCTGACCTGATTCAATGTGCTGCAGAGGGGCTGGCTAGGACCTGAGGGTGCTCCGGTGTAGGGCTAGTATTTACAAGTACTACCCTGCTGCCAAGTTTATTAGTTTACTCCAGCTTAATAGCCCTGCATGTGTAGATGTCAAGACGTTTACTGTGGAGCTAATGAATCTACTCCACAGTAAACATTTCTTGTAGACGTGTCCAGCTGTTCTGTGGGGGCAGTTTTTAACCCAATTTCAAGTCAGGAAAAAATAAACTTCAGCATTGTTTTAAAAATGTTCTGCTGCTTGTCGACATTTTAAACTCTGCCATGTTTTCACTGACGTTTCAAATGTTAAAAATGCTGATTCTCTCTCTTTGAAGGCATATAAAGGTTTGAGATGCCTAACCAAAAAGGATTCTGAATTTTTCGCTGTCCCATACATCTACATCTGCTCTAAAAGGAAATACAGAAACACATGCTCTTTTTTTTTTCCTCTTAGAAAAGATCAATGAAATGCATGTGGTACATGAAAAGGAATCAGAACTCATGGTAGAGTTGATATCTTTTATTCGACCAGCTAGATTTTTGCAAAAACGTTTTCTTTAATTGCAAGGTTCCAGGCACAAGCCCCTTTCTTCAGGCGTAAG
Organism: Alligator sinensis; assembly: GCF_000455745.1. NCBI lineage: Eukaryota > Metazoa > Chordata > Crocodylia > Alligatoridae > Alligator > Alligator sinensis. The sequence continues at coordinate 3,701,765 of NW_005841857.1, forward strand.
AGAAAAGATTGTAAAAGTTCTTCTAGGTAAAAATGAAAGTTCATATTTCATAGGAGATTTAAAGGTGGTAAAAATCTCCTGTTTGGATCAGTTAATTTTATGCAGGTTAGGCTCAGAAAAGTTTGGAATTGTCTGTTTACCTTGAAGTTGTTTGATGGCAAGCAGGATGTAGTCCTATTTCCTTCTTGTGGTATGTGAATGCATTTTCAGACCAAGCAGTCTGTTGGCAGCAATCCTACGATTCCCTTTACTTAATCTCCAGTCCTTCTGCACTCTATTTCCTCTCTTTCTCTCTTGCCTACAATTAGACACAAACCCAGAACACAAACTAAGTAGGGCACAGACCAGTTCCAGAACGACTCTGCAAGGGGATCGGACATCACATTCAAAATGTTTCAGAGTAATGGGATGTGAAATGTTTCAAGAATAGTGCAGTTCAGCTACAGACAGACGTGCAGTACACTACTGTGCCTCTCTCTACCCCACCAAAGTGCTGCAGAATTGCATCGCTGCTATTTGGTGCTAGTGTTCCCCAGCCAGGGGGCACAATAAAAGGGGTTACTGGGTCCTGCATATATGTTCCTTCTCTGAACAAGATCAGGGAAACAGAGCAGATAGTTAATGAACCTTCCCAGCAATCTGGCTGGTGCTGCTTCCCTGCAGGCTTCTTGCAACCTGGGTGCTATAAGCACAGGGAGCAAGGCTATGGCAAGACCACCTGCTGTGTGACCAATTATAGGAGTGGCAGTGTTATACACCTAGACTGTTTGCCTATTGTTTTTAATATTATGTATTTTCTTGAGTTTTGCATTGCCTTAAGATGCTCCATTTTGTATTGCTCTGTAGCTTGACATAAGTGTTTGACCTTTGTATGCTATATGTGTGAGAGAATGGGTGAGAGTGCATCAGGAGAACATCAGCTGGTGACTGGCGGAAAAACACAGATACATAAAAGACCAAAGCAAGAAGAGTCTGCCCCAGAACAGCGAGAGAACAACGGCAATCTACCTTCAAGAAAAAAGTGATAACCCAGCTAAAGCCCAGAGGACTGGGTGAATTGACAGGGCTATATAAGATGGGGTGAGAAGTATCGATTTTTTTGGCTCTTATTCTGCATGTCATCCTGGAGCATTGGTTCGTCTGACGAGATGGACCAGCAGGAGCCCGGCTCCTACTTGTGATCAACTTGGCTGGCCACTAAGTTGTTCTGAGTACTGATAAGACTGGTAGTATATACCAGCGCTGAACAGAAATTGGAGTATGAATGTGGTGTGTGTGTATTAAGAGCTTAATCAATAAACATGGCATCTTGCCTTATCCTCCCTCATAAGGTCTCACTGGTGATTTGAGCCATTGGCAATTTGTGTAACAGCAGTGCCCAGGGTGTTGGAAGCAGAGGGGGAGAAAGCATTGCAGTGTGGGGTGCCTGGAGGACTGACCTCCTGTGTACACAAAACAGAACAAAATGTTATGAAAGAAGACTTGCTCCTTCCAAGTATCTATTTTGCAACATTTTTGGCTACTTTTGGAGTGTTCGATTGGGCACGTACATTTTGTATGCTTGCTGTGTAAAACCTTTCAAATGTTATGTTGATCCACAGTCAGGGGTACATCTTATTACTGGGCACGGGAAATAAGCACAGCACAGCTGGTTTGGATGCAGGTTATAAGGGTATGAAAAAGTGGCTCACGCTGGAAGAGGCTAACCTCCTGTTGGCTCAACCTAGGTTGACCCTTCGCAGGGCGTTTGCTTATGTCTGCTCGCATGGCTAGGATTCCTGTTGCTCTCATTCCTGTTTTGATGAGGTTGCTCTGTTCTGTTCCAGATAATTTCTTGCGGCTTTCGTTAGCTTCCTTTACAGACACCTATTTATTCTCATTTTAGCCACATCTACCGCTGAAACATCTTATTTGTGACGGTCCCCTGTGGAGTGCAATTTTCCTTGCCTTTTCCAGTTCATGCCTTTTACTGATGTTTATATTCCCAATGGGATTTAAGACGCAAGCTTTAGATATTCATCTGTGCTAATTTATTAACTCTAAACCCTAACTTTGTTACACCACAGGACACATTAGCCCCTCACCAGGAACTTAGTTTCTTCACTTAATGTCCTTATATTTACATAAATGTTTAAAGCCGTAATAGAGATCATGGCCAGAATATTTGTTTATATACTTACCTTCTTACAAGAGGGATGTGCAAGTGTGTGGTGGAGCTCATTAAGAGTTTGTTGGCCTTGTTATCCCGTGTTAGAAGGTCTAGTGTGGTAGTGGGAAACCATTTTGCATTATGTGGGATTTATTTGGTTTACTAGCCAAGCACTGTCTGGACACCCTTGCTGTCAACTGTGGTCAGGCAACTGCTTTATTTTGGTGGAATTTTGTCATGAGAAATGTTTCTCTCCCACTAAACTTGTGCTATTTTGCAGCCTTTCAATGACTGTGCTCTGATGGATGTGCACTGCATCAGGAAATGTCAAAACCTATTCCTGGGAAAGACCACATCTTACTAGGCGGCCTGTTGGTGAGCCAGCTTCACCTCTTGTTCATGATCGCATCACTCGCTTGCCGTCCCTTGTGCAGAAGCTGCATTGCAAAGGGCTGGGAACAAGTGAATTTTCTTATGCTGGCTTTACTGTGGCATTTAGCAAGTCTCAAAGTGCCTAGTCTTGAAAGCATCCCAGCATCTTCCCCTTGGGTTGGAGCCTATGTTGGGTGGAATAGTGGTTCTCCCCCCCTTCCACACGCCATCACATATGTTGTGACTTTTATTTTTGGGACTGGCTCTGACATCAAGACTTCTTACATTTTTACCTTCTGCCGCTGGCTGGTGCACTGGTGGATCTTCTCAATAAATATGGGCCAGATCTTACTGCTGAGAAGAGATGTTGTAGCTTCATCACACAAATGAAGGGTGAATCCCTGGTAGTGGTGTCTCTACATGACAGTGTTGATTGTATATAGTAGAGGTATAATGCACACATTACCCCTTCATTCTTTTTCTGGTGCCCTGAAATAGCATGCAACAGTGCCAGTGCCTCATTCTTTTGCCAGTGCCAGTGCGCATAGCATGCTTGTTGTTCAACTTTCTGATTTCTCTCAAACCCTGCCTCAATAAGGGAGACTGAAAATGCCATGTCCAACCCTTTACTTCCCAGCTAAGCTAAAAAAGGCTAAAATGCAATCCTTTTTCGGACATACCAAAATTTGCTATTATACCACCTTGGTTTTAGAACAAAACCCAGGCAAACTACACAGGGGGGAAAAAAAAGGAAGATGTCAAAGATACTTAAATGCATTCAGTCTTTGGTGGTCAAGCCAGTTCCTTTGTTCCCTGTCTCTCTTTCTTCCTTCTCATCTCTGCTGTCTGTCTCAGCTGCTGCTCTCGGGCTCTGACAAGCCTGCCAAATCAAGTTAGCTCTTCAGGTGCAATGCCGTTTTTTCTTTCGTCAGGAGCCGTGCCAGGAAGCAGCCAATGTTTTCAAGGCTTTTTAGTTCTGCAGTATTTTAGGAGCATTAGTTTAAATAATGGCCCGACTTCTTGAAGGGCCCAGCACCCACAATTCCCACTGAAGCCCATCAGAGCTATGGAGCTGTCCAGCACACTTGAAAAAGCCAGTCCTATATATAGCCTTGCTCTGCATAAATGGCATGCCGTCAAATTAAACATCACACTCCTGTCTAAAATTATTGTGCCAACAATGACTGTAATGGATTAAAAGGGAGAAAGAAATTCATTTTTTTTTCCCCTAGTTTGTTTCTATTATGCACATTTGACAATGCTTCAGTGCTGTCAGGTTCACTGATTCTTTTCTTTGTCTCTGTGGGTCTTTCACAAGGAGGAGAAATTACCTGAACATAAAGTGCTGTTAAAAATACAGACATTGGACAGCTGTAGCGGCAGAAACACCTAACTCTTTATAATACTGCACGACATTTCAACTGGATCTTAGCCCTGTATGTCACTTAAGGACACGTGACAGTATTTTAAATGCATGGCTCCAAGGGAATGCCTTGTGGATTGTAGGATATAGGCCTGGTATCTTGTCTTCAGGAGAAAGCAGATGAAATAATATGGGCAGATTATCCAACAGTGAGATTTGTCCATAGTTTCACCAAGGGCAGCTGATGCTAGAGGAGGGTCTGCCTTAAGCATCCCTTGGCGAGTGGAAAGCCATCTAAGAAGCATAGTAAAAGAGTGTGAAGCTTCAAAGGACATGCAAGCATCATAAGTGCTGTAGGAAACGTGGGGAATAGTGTTACGGGTCCAGAGGCAGAAACACGGTGGGAGGTTCTCCAGCTCCCCTGAAGGTAGGTGGTGGATAGAGGTCATGCTGGGTGCTGTAGAGGTGGCCACCATTAGGAGATGGCTAGAGAGTGGGTTCTTCATGCGAGGAGGAGGAAGAGGGATGGAGGTTTCCAGTTGTGGGAGCTAGCTAAGGTTCCTAGGGTCAACCTGTCCTCAGGTTTTACAAGGTTAGGTGATAGTCTGAATGTAGGCTAAGGATTTTGTCCGTTGTTTACCATACTCTATTGCCCAAGCATTTACATCACTTCTTTTATACCATTTGTCCTGCCTTGTAACAAAAATGCTTTTGTTGCTTTACCAAAGCACCTGCGGTAAATCGTGACTTCACCAAAGTGTCCCTGTTAAATCAGGATTTCTGGGTGAATTCATAACCTGGGCATACCCTTCAGTTGAGTGGGGGCCCAATAAGCTTATGCAAACCCAGGGTGGGTATCTGGGAGCAGCCCACCACCCTATGGTTTTGTCACACACAGTATATAAGATTACAAAATAAAAAGAGGTGGAACAGCTAAGCATCCTTTTTATTCAATCCAAAGACCCGCCGTCTCGTGTTTTAAGCCAGAGTGAACTGATGAATAGCACCACTGGAGGCTGAACATCTTGACTGTCTTGTGCTCCAAACTGAACTCTGTTAACCCAAGGAAAAGGGTCAGGATGGCATTTTAGATGGATCAAGGAGACTTCTGATTAGTGTGCACCAAAAAACAACAAAATGCTAAGAAGTGAGGAGGGTGAGTCAGGTAATAACACAGTACTGATAATATTATTCCTTTGTATGGTCATGGAGCAGTTTCCTCTACAATGCTACATGCATTATTGGTCTTGTATCTCAAAATAAAATAAAATAAAATAACCCTGTAGAACTAGCAATGCTTCAGCTGAGTAGCAGGGGCTCAGAGACATGCGAGGAGAGTGATAAAGTGCCTGGAGAATTTGTTCCATATGGCAAAATAAGATTGTAAAGAATATAGTTACTTTAGAAAGGAGATGAATTAAAAAAAAAAAAAAAGGATGTGATAAAAGTAGCTAAAATATTGCATTTGTCTATTGTGGATTTCTTACTCTTGCATTTGAGGCACCTAGTACTGGCCAGAAGCAGGAGGATTGGACTGGTTGAACTGTAGGTCCAATCCAGTATGGGAATCCCCATTTCATTCTTGAATGTTTCATGCTGTGACTCGGTTAAACACATGAGCATGTACTTGTTAGGCTTCAATTTTCAAGGCACGTAAGTATGTCTTTGATATCTAGGCATGTACTTATATTCAACATGCTTAAGTTTTTTGCTGAGTAGGAAGGTCCTTGCAACAAAGAAGAATCATGCTCATAATCAGGGTTGTGAGAAGTGGCCATGCCTTGCAGCACAAATAAATGAGAAGAGCCTCCTCCCTAGGGGAGAGAGGTGGAGGCCATCTCTTCCCAGCAGCTCGCTGCCTCTCTCGCCAAAGAGCGGGCTGTGGTCATGAAAGCCAAAGCCTTCCTGACGACACCAGTGCTGCAGTCTTTGGTTGACCACATAGATCCTCCTGTCCCTTCTCAGCCCATAGCCTGAGACTGGGAGGATTGACGAGAACACCACCTGTGCCCCCAGACCCTTAAGCCCCGCTCCCAAATCCCTGTAGCGCCTCATGACCTGGCTGGGAGTGCTCCGAGCAGTGTCATTGGTGCCCGGACCACGAGCTGATCACCTTCACCATCCGCCAAAAAGCTGGCAAGTTGGTCAGCAACGTGCAAGTCTTTGACTTCAGTAAAGCCGACTTTGACAAGCTCAGGAGGCTTGTCAGTGAGGCCCTAAGGGACCGTGACCACAGGGAGTGGGGAGTTCAAGAGGAGTGGTTGCTCCTCAAGGGAGCGATCCTCAATGCACAAACTAAGTCTATTCCATCTCGGAGGAAAGGCAGCAAGAGGGCACAGCAGCCCCCCTGGCTCTCCAGGGACCTAGCAGACCTCCTGAGGCTAAAAAGAAAGGCCTACAAAGGATGGAGGATGGGAGTCACCTCCAAGGAAGATTATTCTGCACTGGTCCGGTCCTGTAGGGAGCAGACCAGGAAAGCCAAGGCTGCAACTGAACTCCAACTAGCTTTGAGCATCAAGGACAATAAAAAGTCCTTTTTCAGATATGTGGGGAGCCGGAGGAAAAGCAGAGGCAACATTGGACCCCTGCTGAGCCAGATGGGGCAACTGACAACTG
>NW_005841857.1:3709209-3754042 GCF_000455745.1 Alligator sinensis
CCTGCCTATGCAGGGGGTCAGACTCGATGATCTCAAGCAAATCCCGGGACGTCTCAAGCAAATCCCGGGACGTCTCTCAAGCAAATCCCGGGACGTCATTCTCCCCCTGTACTCGGCCTTAGTGAGGCCGCAGCTGGAGTACTGTGTCCAGTTTTGGGCTCCACAATTCAAAAAGGATGTGGAGAAGCTTGAGAGAGTCCAGAGAAGAGCCACGCGCATGATCAGAGGTCAGGGAAGCAGACCCTACGATGACAGGCTGAGAGCCCTGGGGCTCTTTAGCCTGAAAAAGCGCAGGCTCAGGGGTGATCTGATGGCCACCTACAAGTTTATGAGGGGTGACCACCAGCATCTGGGGGAACGTTTGTTCACCAGAGCGCCCCAAGGGATGACGAGGTCGAATGGTCACAAACTACTTCAAGATCGTTTCAGGCTGGACGTAAGGAAGAACTTCTTTACTGTCCGAGCCCCCAAGGTCTGGAACAGCCTGCCACCGGAGGTGGTTCAAGCGCCTTCATTGAACACCTTCAAGATGAAACTGGATGCTTATCTTGCTGGGATCCTATGACCCCAGCTGACTTCCTGCCCTTTGGGCGGGGGGCTGGACTCGATGATCTTCCGAGGTCCCTTCCAGCCCTGATGTCTATGAATGGGATCCTTCAGTCTTTCCAGCCAGTGAGCACTTCCTCATATTTGTGTAGCTTCATTAACAAAGAGGGAATACTGTGCGTTGTCTTCTAAAAACCCTTCCTCTTTTGCATAGCATAACACTATTATGGCTGATGATTCCTTTCTAACAAGTGGAGTAGGGGGAGGAGAAGTGTTTTTATATTATGGCTAGTTGCATCTTTAAGTGCATTTTTTTTTTCATTTAATCACATTGCTCATTAGTTCTGGCATTACATAAATACATCATATAATTGTGGAATAAATTAAAACTGCATTACAAGCGTGTATTGGTACCCAAATGCAGGCTTAAATTGTGTGCTGTGTAAACATATGGCTCAATTTTAAGTGTTAATTAAAAGCTCAGATAAAGCAAACCTAACCTAGGGTTGTATCTGATTCATTCTGATTAATTTCCTGTTGACCCTACTCTCTCTTTTGTGTGGAGTTTTTCTTTATGAAAGCAGTAATGAACACCAAGAGACCTCAGAGCCCTAGTTAACCAAATTGTCATCTATTGCTCATTAGATTAGACATATTACCTTGTCCGTATTGGAAAGCAGGGTGATGGTCATTGGTCCTGACTGATTGGAACTCGGTGGTTAGTCAATAAGTGCGCACGTTGGGTCAGAAATGATCTTTTTCTTCTGTGTTTGTACAGTACACAGCACAATAGGTTGTTGTCCATGACTGGGAATCTCTGCACAATCACAGTAAAAACAAAATAACATACTACCATACAGTAGAGTGGTATTTAAAAAAAAAAGCGGGGGGGAAGGGGTTAAGTTAGGAGTCAGGTTATACTTGTGAATAACATCTGTGGAATGAAAATTTGCTTTGAAAGTAGCTGGTAGGGAACAAGCAACTTCATCCCAGCCTGTTACCTCTGCCCCATCATCTTGTTCCACGGCAAAATAAGTCCACAAATAAACTGAGCCCATAACCTGCACTTCCCCCTTCCAGCCCCACCAAGATGGCAGCATCATTATTCCAACCATTTCCAACATTTAAGCCCTAACAAATAATTTGATAAGAAGCAAAAGTTACATTGGGCAGCAATTAGGCACAAGAGCGATGCTTGAGATCAAGCAGCAAGGTTCTGTATTTTCCTATAGATCTTGGGCAGATCCATTATTGCTTGCAACTCATGGCCACTCCTAAAGCCCAAGATTTGTTATACAAATAGCAGCAAGCAGCACAGATCTGGTTTGTAGACTTTGTGCCCAAAAGGGACCGTTAGATCAGTTGCTAAGACATCCTGTTTTTCACAGTTCATTACTCTTCACCCAGTTATCCCTGTTCTGAGATCAATAACTTGGCTCAGATGAAGACTTTTGGTCCTCAGGAGAAGATCTGGCTATTTTTTTTTTTCCAGCCAATAGTAACTTCACCAAGAAACTGCAGTTTCAGGTTGGCCTAAGTGTATATTTTCAAGAGTGGAGGGGAAAAAGTGCTGACATTTTCAGAACAAATCAGTTCAGAGTTTTTGCTTCTGAATGACTTTAAACATGGGTTTTTCTTTGGTTGATGAACCTACAAATTCATAATTTGTTCATCTTTGCGCAGAAGATTGATGTGTTGGGGAGGGAGGCAAAGGAAAGGAGAGTACAAGGGCATGTATCTGTGAGTGATGCTGCCTTGTGCTGTATAGACATACCCTGAGGTGCCTGCAATTGCAAGCATTTATTAAGCTGTTTATGCTCTGATGGCTCCTGTATGCTGCTTCTCAGGAAGGTGAAAAAGCCCCAAGATCCCTACTGATGTCAGGGAGAACTTCTTCCTGACTTCAGGTTAGGCAATTAATTGGGATCCTGGGTGCATGAGATCAAGGATCACTTTTTAGGCACCTATGAGAGGGTTCTTTGGACCACTGTACAGTGCTGGTCTACCCCATCCATATTTGGTAGCCAAAATCAAAGGTCACCTAAACAGAGAACAGGATCCACGCCATGTGCCTTTGGCATGCTGTTACAGAGCTCGGGCACAGAATCCCAACCAACTGAATAAATCCACCCTCTGCAAAGTGCATGGCTCTTAGCACCAAAAAAAAAGAAATATGGGTCATGCCTGTAGCTGCTGCAAACTAGCAAAACTGCACTGACGTCAGTGAAGTTATGCCAGCAAAGGTGCTGTCTTGTCCTTTGGACAAATTTGAATAATGAGTAAATTTGCTAACTTCTTATTTCCTTGTTGGACAGCTCTTGAGCTGGTGTGAATGGGATGGCTAAGGCTTGAATGGTTCTTGCTGAATAACTGGTCCCCGTTGCCTTATGTGATGCCACCAAACAGTCCATGAATCCTGGGAAAGATTTGTATTTCAAAAGCATAGTCGTTCGTCAAAGGAGGCAGATAAGCCTCAAATAATGTAAAGGGAAACATTGCGCCGCTCCTGGTATTGCACATTGCTAGGTCAGCATGATTTAGCAGCTTGTTACTTAGTTTTTTCCTGAAGCAGACAAATATCCCATATGAAGACACCTATATGACTGTAGCTGTATGGATTACTTAAAACACTACAACACCGTTCCCATAGCCTTACTCCAGACCCATCTCTCTATTGATGCAGAGGGAATTATGTTCAGGGATCCTGGTTTTCTCTGATTGTTTTATATAGATATATATAGATATAAAATTCCCAATTTTCAGTTTAAAAAAAGAAAGCAACCCAAAATACACATTTTTTCCATGATTAAAATGAAACACCACCATATATATGTGTGTGTGTGTGTGTGTGTGTGTGCATCTATCAGTGGTGTTTCATTTAAATCACGGAAACATGTGGATTTGGGGTGTTTTGTTTTTTTAAACCAAAAATTGGGATTTTTTTTTAAATTGCAGAAAACCAGGATCCCTCATTATGTCGCCCAGTGGAAACTCCTTATGTTGTCTTCCCTCCACTAGGCTTTCCTAGGCGTTCTCTCCAAGGCTATCATTCCTCCCTACTTAGATTATCAGAGCTGCTGAGATCACAGCCAATGGTTGTATGCCTGCAAGGAACACACCGGTGTTCCTTGCTATACATTTAATATTTAATATGTAACATGCAGCTCTCTGTTCTAAGTTAAATAGTTCAATAGACTATATATAATTTAATAGGTGAGAACTTAGCGCATTAAATAAGCCTGTGTTTAATAGCCATTTATATAAATGGGCTCAATTGCATAAGTCTTTCTTACTTCATTATAGGTTCATTTGTATTTTAATGCTTTCACTATTTGCTTAAACTGAAAGCAGAGTGTTCTGCCATCCAGGGCATTCCTAGCACTGACCTCGTTTCTTCGCGATGATAATGTATGATGTGCGGTTAGTCCCTAGCCTGAGTGGCTGATGCATGTAAAATTCATTGGTGTGCAAAACTCACTCAAGTGCTACAGAAAGAGGGCAATTTAAAGGGCTGAGTTCCTTTCCTGGAATTGTTTCTCATGAAGCTTTTAGAGGTATGTTTATTTTCACATTGCTTTTTTGTTAAAGGGGGAATGTACAGTCCAGGGGATCTTCATTTATTATGCATGTATTCACTTTTGGCTCACATTGTTGTTAGCTGGGGCTGGAGAAACATGTAGCGCTTGTAAAAGACCGTCCTTGGAGCAATGAGGTCACAAACTAAATAGACAAGGGAGGGGGAAAAGGGTCAGGGGTTTAAGCTTGGAGGGATTGGGGCCAGGTTACTGATAGACACCAAACTCCTTTTGAAGTTGTTTGAATTCAGAGGGAGTGCAATGCCTAAAACATTAACAAAACTGGCCAAAATGAAAGGTCCAAAACCACATGGGAAGTCTATGGCAGAGACGGGAGCTGAAATCAAGTTCCCTGATGCTGGTCCACTACTGTAACTGGAAGATCAGCCTTCCTTTCATTTCTACTCTGTGCCTTGTCATAGTCAAATGACATGTAACCTCTTTGCTCTGTGGTTAACTCAAGGGGTGCAGCTCCCTGCCTGGGGTTCCCCTGGAAAGGCCTTTGAGAGCCTCCAGTGAAACAGTGCTCTCGAATGGCAAGATAATAGCAGGAATTAGAGATGGGCTGTAAATTAGAGCTCGTATCTGTGCCCTTTCAAAGGCAGCGCCATGCTTATTGCTACCTCTAAAAGCAAACATCATGTTCTCATGAGGAGAATCATTTGGCTGCTTGTGTTGTGTTGTGTTGGCAGAAGTGAGCAACCAAAAACTGAGGAGCTGTGCGCACATGCTGTCATCTGCCCCGTGTTTGTCCCATGTCGGGGCCAGGAAGAGTTTATTTCCACATCTTCAATGCAGAACGTTGCCTATTGATCTTTTCCTTCCTCTCCTTGAAGTGTCAGGCTGGCTGCAACTTATCTCCCGTCTTATGATGGGAAGCTTGTTAGGATGCTCTGGAGCTCCTACTCCTATTGCAAAACCCCTTAGGTGCCCGGCTTTGTGGTCTTGCTTGCATGCCCTCAAAGTCAAACTAATTGCCAGGTTCAATGTCAAAAGCACCACAGGTCCGATGGACAAGGAGTGGGGAGATTAGACTAACGGAGGCACATTTCATCTGACAGATTCTCTGCCCTTGAAAGGGGCCAAGGACTGACATTTGTGGTCACTCTTGTTCTCCTCCAATTGCATATTGCTTATTATGTTGTTTGGGAGTTTTGTGCCTTTAGTATTTTTGTAACAAAGGTCTTTAATTTCCTGTAAGGTGCTGGAGGTGCTTTGTGGCTCTCTGCTATATTGGGGGCCACAGCAGATGTTTCTGTGGACACTTCTAGACTTAGAAATTTGTCATAGAGTTTGCTCTTGTAGGGGGCAGACCTCAATGACCTAGCTGGTCTCTTGTAATTCTGTTTCTAGTTTAAATTAACAAAGACTAAGGAGAGGAAGGACACATGCCATGCACTGGCACTCGGGGCCAACAGAAGGTCTACATGTTGCTAAAGTTGCATTTCAAAACAGTGTCCAAGCGGTACTTAAGTAATGCATCAATCCTGTGCTGACTCGCCACGATGAAAGCAAGCATGAGCAGGGGAGGATTTATGCTGACCTTAGTGAATGCTAATAACTGATTCATTTGTGTACATCCTGGAAGCAGAGCCTAAGCCAGGGATATGAATGAAGAGGGGTAGTAGCTTGGTTGGCCAATTCTAATTAGGGTGGTATTATTAAAGCAGCAAGAAGATAAAAATAAATGAACAGTGAAGTGACAGGCATTTTACAAAAGACATGCATTATCACTATCCCCCACTTAACAAATCAGGTAGGCTGAGAGATGATGACTTTCAGTCTATTAGTAAAGCCAGCAAAGGGCTTGGTTGTTTTGCGTCCACTCCTGCGTCTCCTTGGCCGTGCTACCTTGCCACCCGTGTGGGACTGAGAGCAGGGTTTCAGCTCTTATAGTTGACCCAGATGAGTTTGGAAATGCAGACTCCTGAACTAGGCTACAAGATGTGGGAAGGAGCTGCTGCATTTTCATTTACCAAAGGGACTGTTCTTGGAATAGATGCTCTCTGCACCAAGAGAAGGTTGTGACATAAGGAGCTGGGGTTGATCTATTCGTGAACAGCAGGGCTGTCATTCAAGCTTGCCTGGCATGCTTTCATTACTTAACCCGTGCCTGTGGGAAGAGGCAAGCTGGGAATGTGTATGCTAAATATGGAGCATTGCTTCTCAATCTAGAGCTGTCTGTGTGAGACCTCGGGAGGGTTTTTTTTAATAAGACTTGGCACAAGCTGTTGTGTCCCATGTTAGTAGGTGCGAGGTAGCGGGAGAGGAAAATGAAACCTCTTAATAGAGCTGGTTACTGATTTCTGCACCATGGCACTGGAGACTGGCTGGGCATAAGCCAGGCTCCTGAGCCAATTACCATATCAGCCCAGCGTATAACATAGAAAGTGAACCGCGTTGCCTTGCACCGTTTTGTTTTTCTGTGCTCTGCAGCTTATTAGGCCTGTTGCTTTATTGCTATGACTTCTTTTCCTCCCGATGCATTTTTGCAGAATGGTCATCCAACTTGTCAGAGGCAGAACGTCGGTTTGGCAACCGTCATCCTTCTGGATGATGGTGTATGCATGAGAGCCCACCCAGACCTTCGATGCATATGCCTAGGCAGGAGTATTTTGGAGGAGTGGAGGCTGCCTAGACCTTAGGTCACTGAGACAAAATCTAAAGGCCAGACTGAGTCCAGACATTTGGTGACTCCATGGCTGTATTTGTGTAAGCATCTGGGAATTGAGCCCAGGTCTCCTGTGAGGCAGACAAGGATTGTGCTATTGAATCATGGGGGACTCCAGGACATCAGTTCTGACCTTTGTAAATCTGACCAGGGATTGCTGTTCTTGCAAAGAGTCATGCTTTGGCTTCCAGGAATCTATTACGACGCGGATAGGCTATATTTGATTTGTTCTGGTCATGGATGTTTAAGGCAGAGCAACCATCGATTTCTTGTAGTACTGGAAAAATTGTGTGGGGGGGGGAAATACACAATAGTGGGAAATATTTTATTTAACTATGTGAATTATGAGCATTAAAGTCAATGGTTTGTAACTAATCTGCGCGCGGCTGTTCACAACACTCAGCAGATTGCGAATCCCTTTCTGTTGCCTGGTTGTTCGTTTGGGTGCATGGGGATTAGAAAGGGCAAGGAAGTGTAAGATGAGAAGCTAGGGTGAAATTTAGGTTGGAATAGTAGGAAAACAGTACGAACCCCAAAGTTTCTGCACAGATATGATGGAAGCCTCCGTTCTCCAGTTGCTTCCTCAGGGCTCAATGAGCAAGTTGCAGAAACTAGTGGGGGACAAACTATCTTATATAGCAGGCTCCCATAGCCAAGAGATCCTCCAAGATCTTTTTCATCTCAGATTGCTCTCATTCTGTGGAGCAAATAAAGCTCACAAAGTGAATTTTGAAATTTCCAAAAACATTTTCTCACCTTGGGTGTTTAATGTTTGTTTCTTGCTTTTTCGAAAAGGTATCAATTAAGCATTCAAAATTTAAAAAATATCTCTAAAATGAATATTTCATCTTTTCAAATGTTAAAATGTTTTTAGAAAAGCTTTTGTTCTGTTAAAAATGCCACCATGTAAGCAAGGTGACCAAAGGAAGCAGGCAATGAAACGGGTCAGGGAGTGGGGGGAGCGTCTCTAAACAAATCAAATTGTTTTAGCAAAAGCTTTGATGGTTATTTTTTTGTTGTTCAATATCTGCACTGAATGGAAATAATTTTTAATGGAAAATATTGACTGGTCCCAGGAATGAGGATTTTAACTCACACAGCACATTTTCCATGTGTTCGATAGGAGTTGAACCTTTTTTTTCCCTTCTTCTTCTTCATAATTACAGATCGTGTTCCTTACGGGCTACATTCTGAAATATTCATTCAATTTTTATTCAACCACTGCTTGGGCACAGCCCTATTGATTTCACTGAGATTTTGCCTGAGTGAGAACTAAGGACCCTGGGATTTGGCCCCAAGGGACTTCCATTGTATCCACAGTCGCTCTTTATACTATGCGGCTGAGAAGTAGTCAGTGTGGTTCATCTCGGGCGCTTCCAGATGTGGCTCATTTTGAAACTGCCCTGAAGGATCATTAAATCATCCTTGATCTAATGTAAATCAGTCATTCAGAGCAAATGATTTGCTTACCTTTAATCTAGTGTCACTTAACTCGAGGAGTGTTGCTAGAATTGATTTAGATCCTCTGCCAAGGCGATCCAGTGTTGGATTTAACCTGGGGTGCTCAGATGTGAAATGGTCGTGATGTGCTAACCCCATCTTTTTCCCAGCCCTTCCAGCCCCCGGGGCTCACCCGTGACCCATCTCCCACATAGTCCTCGGGACTTTTTCCTGGCTCCCTGCTCACCTGTGGGTGCAGGTACTGTCCTGGGGGTGAGGAAACCTCTTATCCCACTACAGTGGGATCATGCAGGGAGGGACAACCTGCCTTCCTGCTACTGTTGCTGCTGCTTGCTGGGCTGAACCCAGCTCATTGCAGGTGAGGGGTGAGCCCTGGGGAAGGGAGGTGGTGCGGAGGGGACATGGCACTTGGAAGTTGAGTTCTGGAGTCTAGGAGAAGGACAGGATTGAGCCTTGAGGGCCAGGGGTGGAGATTGGGGGTGGCAGGTGAGGACTGGGGTCAGCTAGGGGGAGTCCTCAGGGATGTGGAGAAACTGGGCAAGTGGGGAGTGAACCTTGAGAGCTAGGGGGGAGCTGATGGAGGGAAAGGGGGGACATGGCATCTCCTAGCCATCTCTTAGCCACATCCTTCCTCCCCAGCCCTCCAGCAACAAGTCTGAGCCGTGGGTAATGCGACCATCTGGACAACAGTCTAATTTGAACATCTCCATGCCTTAGCAGGTCCTAACTATAAGGTGCAACAACATCCTTAGTCACAGTGGAAGTAGGTGTAAGACCCTTTAAACCTCAGAAGACTTTAGCATGGCATATAGGTTTTCTTTATGGATACCGCTGACTTTTCAATGGCTTTTCTTTTTAGTACGTGATGTCAAGCCATTGAATTCTTGTTTCACTGCAAAGCAAATAGCAAGTCTGACACACATGCTATATTTAAGGAAAGCGGGATTGGATACCTGGAACAAATCCAGTCTGTTGTTTATTAGAAGTGGCCTTTAATTAAAGGTCTTCCTAAACTGGGCTGGAAAACCCAGGAGTGCATTAAAAGCACAGGTTAAAATATAACACTGCACACCGGAGATGGCGTTTGCGTTTACCTGAAGGCATACATAAAAGTGAGAGAATGCTTGTTGTTAACAGCAGTACAGTTTGTTTTAGAAGCGACTTGCATTATCCCAAATGCTATGTGAATGTCTTGGACTCCAATGTCTTGGGTGCAGACCGACGGCTTGAAGACACCTATGTAAAACTGCCCCATTACAGGGTGGTAAAAGATAGCAGTAATAACGTAGGTCTTTTGGTCATAACTTCTTGATGGCTGTAGCAATGGGGAACAAAACCCAAGCATCACTGAAGAGACGTTAGGATTATGCAGGTTTGAGATGATGTAGAGTGCTCAATGAGCTGGGAAAATGATATGCTGCCTGCAAACAAGTCTGGGAACCTTTCTGTCTCACGGTGATGACTTCAGGAAATTGTTTTTAACTCCAGGTACCTTAGTCTACAATTATAAATGGGGATAACAGTCCTTGCATCATAAGAATATTGTGAAGATGATTGTCTTGGCATGTGTGAAACCACTTGGAACTAGAAAATAAATGCCATCAAGCCTGCTAAATGCTTCCACAGAGGCAATGGACTTCTGGAAAATTAGTTATATTTCAGTTTGGTTTTTCTGGGATGCTTCACCTGTCTAGAAAGTGGGTTGCTCTACCTCTTCTCTGAGCCATTTTTTTTTTCTGCCAAGACAGCAAAAGTGGTCCAGGAATGACTCTCTGCTTATTAAATTAAGCACTGTTGTAACAGATTGCATTAGGCAGGACTGGAGAGTAGGTTGAGGAGAGGGGAAGGAAGGGGAGGTACAGGCTGGAGAGAATAAATGAAGTGGAGGAGGTGGGTGGGGAAGGGAATAGAAGATACTATTTCATTAAAGTAAAATCAGTCTTTCATTGGCCTTCTGAATTCATGCCAGGTTATGGCTTGAGCTGTTGGAGAGGAGTGCGAAGGGTCACACAAGAGCAGGAACCTCTTATACAAATTGCTGGGTTTCCCCCAGGCAAGTCTTACTGGAATCAAGTTCAGCTCTAATCTATATTTTACAGGGATTATTTTTATATATGAAATTGTGTTTTCCCACATAGTTGATTTCTCCCCTCCCCCACCACCCATTTCCCTTTTTTTTTTTTTTTTTTTTTTTTTTTTTAAAGATATGAGTAGTAAGATGGTTTCCAACATAGGAGTACTGATGTCTAATGTCATTAAAGCTGGTTTGGGAACAAAGGTATTATCCTGCCAAAAATGTCACTGAAAAAAGTCAACTGAAATTTTCAATAGGAATCTAAAACATTTTAACAAAAAATGGAAAAATGTACCATGAAAATAGCTACTTAGTTATAATGCCATCTTTGATGGAAAATGTTTTTGTGTTGTGACTTTTCACCATCCACTTTATGGCCAAGGATTTAAGAAGCGACTCCAGAAAGGGAACAGATGAATTGTTTCATTATACACGTATATTTTCCACTCCCTTCTGCTCCTTATCTTTTATTTCTCTGTGGAATGGGTAAAACAGTGCTGACACATACAATACAAATCTTATCACAAACAGATACGTAATGGTTCTAGGCTATGGTCAGCTCTTAGGAGGTGGTTGCCTGCAGTAAGTGCTATTACAGCATCTAACCTCACTAGGGGTAGAGAAGTAGGAAATTGTTTTAGACAAAGGCTGACTCAGAATGAAGCTGATGAGAGCTGTCAAGGCAGGATGTGAACACTGGGGTAATCCACTCGGGTGTACACTTACTCCTGACTTCGATGGGTGACTTTACCCTGCAGCAGAGGGCAATGGTGGCCTTAGGGCTGTTGGGGCCCTGGGCAAGAAAGTCATTTGAGTCCCCTTACAGGTGCTCAGGTAAATATTAACCTACCAGAGTTGTATAGTAGATCTTTCTAATATTCTTTGGATGCATTTGATAAATAGTCGAGTGTTAAAATGCAAACAGAGCCACTTTCTTGAAAAAACTTCCCCCCCCCCCCCAAAAAAAACAAAACACAAAGTGTTGCAAAATTTTGGGGCCCCCTAATGTGTAGTGCCCCAAGTGGTCGCCCAGTTTGCCCTCCCCTAAGGTTGCTACTGCAGAGGGACTCGTTTATGGTTGCATGTTGTGTGCCTGTTTATCCTGCTATAAAGGCAGTTGACACTGGTGTAAAGTGTCATATGTCTGCACCCTTAGATCCCTACTATCTACAGTCTTGTAATGCTACTACTCGCCTTCCTTATTCTCCTCTTTTCAGGAGATCGCTGCCAGGGAAGCGGGGATATTATGGACTCTGGGTACTAGTGTCCCTTGGTGACACTTGACTGTAGGTCATTAATTCCAGTGATGCAATCCTTGTGAGGGTATCCCAAAGCAGGAAGCAATCAGTAGACTTAAGCACAGTTCATAGTTAACCCAAGAAAAATGTAAGCGATCTACAAGTTCTAGGAAACTGGACTTGAACTTGCTGTGCTAATGACTGAGGATATCAATGTGCCAGCTAGGACCCTGGACTGTGTCCACAAAGTACCTTCCACAGAAGGCACTGAAAACTATTAAACAGCAATATCTTTCTGTTGCCATCTACCTGGACTTAGATATGAACTAGTATCCTCATTCCAAATCCTTCCCTTCCACAGATTTACTCTCAGCCTCTACGCTGCTCTGTCTTTTGGTGCCTGGCTCCAGCACTGATCTTTTTTTAGTTCAAGGGCTGTAGCTCAATGCAGAAGAGTCGCTGATATAGTGGGCAGCACTGTTCACATGAAAATGCATACTAGCATTATCTGGTAACACTAAAAACACCCACAAAAGCACAGGCATCTAGATCCCACCCCTGCTTTGGCTCAGACAAATATGTCCGTAGGTATTATTGTGGCTCTTAATGAATCAGCTACTTCTTCCGGTATAGGGAAAGGGCCAGGACTCACTGTTTCCTGGGGAGAAGCAGCATGGAGAAACCTGAGGAGCTGATGTTGAGACAGCAGGATTGTGGTTAGATTAAGGGCTACTACACCCTTGCTCAAGTGGCACAGAAGGAGGATGTTTCTCTTCAGCTGAAGCAGAGGAATTGTTGTGTAATTGCTGCCTAACCCCAATTCTTTTTTCACTTTATTTTATTTTTTCCTGCCCTGGAATAAAGCGCGAATGTGTACGTGCATGCAGATTCAGGGATTTTTTTTGTCCAGATGCATGGCGATCCCAACTTGATCTACAATGGCAGATTTTAAAATAACCATAGCTGCATTTACTCTTACAATTCCTCATGTATTGCACACTTAGAGTAACTGTTCGTAAATAATTAAAAAACCCAAAGACATGGCCCAGAGAAACCATTTAAAAATATTTGTCTAGGGAAATAATATAAGCCTCAAATATATTTTGAATCCATTCAGAAATGCATCCAGCATTTGTTATTTGTGTCATGGTGATGTCTAGGCACCCCATTTGAGGACCAGAGCCCCATTTTGCTGGGTGCTATAAGAGAAGACAAAGCAACTAAAGCAAAAAGCCCTGCACCCTTTAAGGGAACTGGGGTTGTTTGTAGACTAGAGGATGAACAGCCATGTGGAGTGGAACTGCCTCGATGTCTTTGCTTAGGGAGGCAGGACATATAGGAACAGGCTCAGATAAGGGAATTGGCTAAATTTGTCTAGGTCGCTCTGAATCCTAGCCCTACCCTCCAGCGTATCTACCACTCCTCCCAGCTTGGTGTCATCTGCAAACTTGCTGTGGGTGCACTCTGTGCCATCTTCCAGGTTGCTGATGAAGACATTGAACAAAACTGGCCCCAAGATGGATCTCTAGGGCACTCCACTTGATACAGGCTGCCAACTAGGCATCAAACCATTGATTACTACCCTTTGAGCCTGAAGATCCAGCCAGTTTTGCTTTCTACCTTACATTTCCATTGTACAATCCATACTCCTTTAGCTTTCTTGTGAGAAGGCTGTGGGAGACTGTGTCAAAAGCCTTGCTAAAGTCAAGGTAGATCACATGCACTGGTCTCCCAGCATCCGCAGAGCCAGTCACCTCATCATAGTCTGGTTGGTCAGGCATGACTTGCCCTTGGTGAATCCATGCTGACTGTTCCTAATCACCTTCTTCTCCTCCAAGTGCTTAGAAATGGATTGTTTGAGCACCTGGTCCATGATTTTTCCAGAGGCTGACAGGTCTGTACTTCTCTGTATCCTCCTTTTTCCCTTTCTTGAAGATTTGCCCTTTTCTAAACACCCTGGACTTCTCCAAACCACCACAAGTTTGCAAAGATAATGGCCAGTGGCTCTGCTCTGCAATCCCATCTGCAAACTCCCTCAGCCCCCTTGGGTGCACCACATCTGGCCCCATGGACTCACACATCCCATTTTTCTAAATAGTCCCTAACCTGTTCTTTTACCACTGCTGGCTGCTCACCTCCTTACCAAACTGTAGTCTGTGAGCTGACCTTGCCTGTGAAAATTGAGGTAAAAAAGTACTTTGAGTACTTCAGCCTTTTTTTCACATCATGTATCACTAGGTTGCCTCCCCCAACTCAGTGAGGGACCCACACTTTCCCTGAGCTTTCTCTCGTTGCTGACATACTTGTAGAAACCTGTGTTACCCTTCATGTCCCTTGCTAGATGCAACTCCAGTTGTTGTCCTGCCTGATTTCATTCCTGCATGCCTGAGTAATACTCTTATCCTCCTCCCTAGTTGTTTGTTCAAGTTTCCTTTTGGTGTTTTAGCTAACTGAAGACTTCCCTGCTAAGCCAAGCTGGTCTTCTGTTATACTTGCTAGTTTTCCTATGCATCAGGATGGCTTGTTCCTGTGCCCCCAGTAAGGTCTCTTTAAAGCATAACCAGCTCCCCTGGACAATATTCCCCCCCTCAGACTGGCCTCCCAGGGATTCCTGCCCATCAGTGCCTTGAGTACTTTTCTGTACTCAGAAAAGTCTGCTTTTCTGAAGTCCAGGGTCCTTACTCTGCTGCTCGCCTTCCTTCCTTTCATCAGGGTCATGCTTTCAATCATCTTGTAGTTGCTGCTGCCCAAGTTGCCATCCACTACTACAAATATTTCCTTGTTTGTGAGCAGCAGGTCAAGAAGAGCACAGCTCCTAGTTGGCCTCTCCAACATTTGCACCAGGAAGTTGTCCCCAACTCTCTTAAATAACTTCCTGGGGTGCCTGTGCCTGGACTGGCTCTGCTCTTTGTTGGGGCTTTTATCAGACACAGGCAGCAATCACTGGGCTAGCAGCGCACCCCATTGCTCAGAGCACAAGCCCAAATGAACAGCCCACCAAAGAGACACCGAGCAAGCCAAACACATACGCAGTCCTGGAAAGGAGGTTGCTTTAAGTTTTTCTGATGGCTTTTGCTAGTTACTGATGTTAAAAATGATCCTGCAGCAATGTTATTTGACTCGCCTGGTTTCAGAGACTAGTCAGTGCAACCAGGAATTAAATGCGGCACCTAATAGACACCTCTAATTCTTAAATGTTCAAAAACCTCATTTCATTTTGAGAGCTTTTGGTGGCCGTTTCCTTTTTTTTTTCTCTCCTTTTTGCCTTTTCCCACTTCTGCACATATCTAGCAAGTATTCCCAACCTTCCAAGCCCAAACATCAAGGGCATTTTTTATACACTCGTTTGGGCTCTGCAGATCACACCCAACGTTAAAAGGGTCATCAAGCAAAGGGGTCTTGTGAAACGAGCATCTGTCGTATTGTGTGATCACAGGCTGTTGGATTGTCATCCCCTGGGGCTGATTCTCCCCTGAGTTGCATGGTGCGTGCACTTAGTATAACACATAGTAATTATATAATAATTGCTGCATTACAGCTGTGACAGGGGAATTAGGTCTGACTCTTTCCATTCATTTGTTAACAGGAGGAAAGACAGAAGCAACCTCTTTTTTTTTTCTTTAATCTTAGGATGAAACTCCATAATGTTATATTAATTTATCGTACTGAAGCTCAGGTAGTGTCCATGTCCAATTAGATTTTCATCATTTCTGAAGACTTAGGGGTTTTTTATAAGAGTCTAATTTGATACGAGCTCTAGGCTGTGTTCAGCTGGAGGCTTACCCAAACTGACTTGTAAGAGACCTGGAGACCAGGTGTATGATATCCTGTGGTGGTTCCCAAAATGGTGATCCTGTGGATTACTGCTGGCCTGTGAGGCTGTGAGAATTGCTTTTCAAGTTACCTCTGATTCTTTCCTTCCCTTTTCAATTAAAAAAAATATTTCAAGTGTCCATGGTTGTCTGTGAAGAGCTTTGAGGGTTGACCGTGGTCTGTTGATCCCAAATGTTTGGAAAGTAGGGATCCATTGACTTCACCTACTTGTCATTCTAGCAAATTGGGCCCCCCAGCTTTCTGTGCCGTCTTTCTCACGTGGTTTTGAGGAGTGGGGGCTGTGACCATGCTAAAATTCCCAGTGTGGCCTCTCCTGGCTAGAAAGAAATAAGGAATCACTAACACACCACTCATGAGAGTTAGTTGGCATCGGTTTTTCCTTCTCTTGACTCCAAGGCCCTCAGTTTAGAAATGTTAATAGCACTTGACTGCCCTGTTTGTTGACCATTTAATATTTTTGCCTCTTTAATTGCATCTTGATTGGTGTGGAATACAAATCTTTTACTGTGGAAAACATAAATCTATACATAATTTAATCTCATGATACTAAATTGCCTATAAATAAGTCGCCTTGTCCAGTGGCAAAAAAACAGAAATGCCGATACTAGGTTTCCTTCCCATTGCAATATTTAGCATCTGGTTTTCTTAAACGAGGTGCTCATTTTAATGAATAAATGCATGACACTGAGCACCTTTCTACACACCTTGAATTCCAGTTTTGTCTTGGTTGTTTGCCACAAACCTCCCTGGGAATCTGAACAGTGCAGGGGTGACTGGCGGCTAATTAATGTATCATTGCATGAGATTTCCAAGTGCTCTGTTGCCATGATCTTTTTTCTGCCTTTAATGTAGTCTCTTCAGGTGACCAAAACAAGTTAGTTAACTAACTTACCTGTGTTCTGCTCTAAATGGTACTCCATAGCCATGTGTTGTGAGACTTAATGAGCTAATGTAGACCAAGTGCTTCTGAAAACTTCATATGCAAACGTGTTTGAAGGCAAAGTGGTATAGTTATAGACATGCCAACTGAGATCTTAGATTACCAACTATAAAAAGTGATTATATTCCCCCCCCCCCCCCCCCATCCATCCATTTGTTCTTTAAAAAGTAGTACATTTTGCTTCTCAGTGAATGAATAAGTATTGCAGGAGGGGCTGGTAGCAATGTCCATTATTTTGCCTCCCACTTCGAGTAAAATATTCCATTTTTAGTTGTTTCTGTAAATTTGCAAAACTAACTGTTAGGGTTGTAATCCAGCATTCAAGGTACATGTCTCAGACCCAATTTATTTTTGGTAATTGGACAAAGCATGTCAGGTGTTTCCAAGAAATGAAGCTAAGGAAAATAATAATTTTTTTTTTATACTAGGAGCAAAACAAATGCAAGTCTGGTTGCTCTTACATTGGATGGTCCTCTGTGCTCAGAAGCAGAGTTGAAATTTGGTGAAAAGGGGTGACCTTTGCATGGGCAGATCTGGGATTTTGAAAAAGGGGTAGTCACATATAACAAAACACTTTTTTTCCTCCGGTTAAAGAGAAACTAGAAGATGTACCAATATACTGGGGGCTTGGTGCTATATTATCCAGATGAAGATCCAAGCAAAAATAAAAGTAACTTTATTGGAAAGTGCACTCATATGCTAGCTTAATATATTAAGTTTAAAGACACAAACTAGACAATGATTATCTAAAGATATTGTTTTATTAGTCTTGTACTCTTTGTATTTAAATGTACACCTTATTCAGAGTCATAAAAGAAAATCTAGTCATTTTGAACATCTCGACAGTGCATCCAACAATTCGCAGTCATTTCCATACCTGAGTTGATGTTCATCTGAGTTAATAGTATCACCTTTGAGCCAAGGTTTTTATCTAGAACTAAAAAAAATTGGCATGGCTGTGAAACGGAAAAGAGAGAGTACCAGGGATAGCTAACAGGCAGCAACATTACAGAAGAATATGTAGTTTGATTAATGGAACATCAAGACCATTAAAAAAAGAAAGAGGGTCATTAACATCTGTGGTATGAAAAGCAATTAGAAGGCATTGGGTGCATTATAATGAGCCATGAAATCAATGGGCTCCCTCAGTGTTGCCTGCATAGAAATCCTGCTGCCTCTCCTGGGCAATTGGTTTTAATGTTTGGGTGGAACAGGAATCAAAGGGGTGGAGGTTGCAACCACACCTCTGCACACCCCTCCACCTCTGCCCCTGGGCCTGTGTTAAGGATGCACGGTTTGCCATCCCCTTCAAAATCTACCTAGGGTTGGCTGAGCTGCAAGTCTATGAAAAATTGAAGTTGCAAAAAAATTACTTGAGATTTCCATGGATTATAGCACTCAGTTTCCCAAAGACTCCAGCCATACTGGGTATGCTGTAGTTCAGGGTTTAGCTCGACTTTCTCACCATTTTCTGCTCTTGACTGCTTCTGGGTACACAAAATAGTGCAATGCACTGCTGCCCAGTAATGACCCCAAACAGTATGAGTGGAAGAAGTCTCCTCATTTGGAAGGCAAAGGAGATGAGAGCTGGACCTGAAAGGTGAGGGAGGGAGGAGATGGGGACATGAAGTACATTTGGTGGTAGACTGAGATGGACGGCTGCTAGGGCAGAGTGAAGGACAATTGGACTAGGAATTGGGATAGACTGCAGGGGAGGAACTGGTTTGAGAGAGAGACTGGGACTGGGAGCTGTGCATAGAAAGGGTGGACAGGGAGCCAACAGAGAGGAGAGAGGATTGGAAAGGATGAGGAGCCTGGGGGGAGATGGAGACTGCCTAGATAAGGGAACGGGGATTGAAAGCCTGTAGAAAAAGGAGACGGTTTATCTAATTTCAGCATGAGGTAGGTACCTAGGATCTTACAGGCATCTCCAAAGGATCCTGTCTGCATCCTTAGACACATACATACCTTTTAAAATCTCTGCCTCAGTTTTCCATACATAAAATCAAGATAATAAATAGCCTCTTATCTCAAAGGAGTATTGGGAAAATAAATTAATGGACATCTGTGGAGCACTTGGATCCTGCCCTGAGGAACACCCTCAGAAAGTCCTTGAGGAGCTAATAATTCTGTCTTCACAGTGAGGTCTAAATCACCACCATCATCATTCTTCATGTCCTATCTCCAGAAATAAGGCAGGAGTTGTGACACCAACCATTCCTATCCTAGATGCATTTCCCCAACCCCATGTCTTTTATGTTGAGATATAATTATGGCCTCTTAGTCATGTGCTAAGAAAGGGGCCTTTTACTTTGTTTAAATGACCTATTATCAGGTGGTCTTAAACAACGCCCCAAATATGTTCATGCCTCTCTACTATTCATATTAGGGTAGCTGTTCTCATTTGAGGACCTTTGCATTACTTATTCTATCAGTCCATTTTACCTTGAATATTTTAGGTAGGCTTCTGTATGGAAAGCTGTTAAATTTGCATTTGGGTAGATTTATTATCTTATTATTTTCCCAGGACTCTGTTCTGCATAGGAGGATGCTTAAGACGTTGTTGTTAAGATCTTAATTTTATTTTTTGGTTATTCCCACTGGACTTCCTATAGTGTGTTAAGCGTTTGAAATACCGCACCAAACATGCAACCTCCAGCATTGTGAATTTCATGCATTTATTAATGGTTTTCAAGGCTTCTCTATCCAAGCAAATTAAATTATTGGGAGGCAAATTAAATTATTGGGAGGTAAATGAATGCCCCTACTTCTTCCTATGTTTTATTAAAGCTGGGACCCGTCTCTGCATAATGAAGAAGGCATTAATCCATGTGTTGAACATTGAGGAGGGGGGAAAAAAAACAAGC
Organism: Alligator sinensis; assembly: GCF_000455745.1. Taxonomy (NCBI): domain Eukaryota; kingdom Metazoa; phylum Chordata; order Crocodylia; family Alligatoridae; genus Alligator; species Alligator sinensis. The sequence continues at coordinate 3,728,416 of NW_005841857.1, forward strand.
ACCTGCTTCGTAGGTGAGTGCTGAATAAGACGGGGCATCTGTGAGGATACATTATGAGACTGCATAATTAAAAATTGTATCATGAGGCATATATGCAGGGAGGGCCACCTTAAGGTCACATGGCCAGCTTTCAATTTAGCTTCTGAGTGCTTATTTGCCATCTGAATTCTGTCTTGGGTGTAATAATAATAATATAGGTTGTCAAATGGTAATTTGTTGTTACTCTTCCCTTTGGTAGCAATGGGGCCAAGTGGTTCAAGCACTTGTTTTTGCCTACCAGAAGTGAACAAATGACAGTAGTGCTGCAGACACCTGGCTTTCTGGTTGCTGTGACCCCTCCTGTCCCATTCTTTCCTACTGTTTAAGGGTCTCTTTGCTGTATCAGGTGTGAAATTAGATTGGGTCAGAGACCAGGTGATTATTTTTCAGCACTACAAGTTGCTTGGCTATACAGGATGCTTTAAAACTATTCTGGGCTTTTGAAGCTTTAATTTACCTAAGCCTGTGGCTGAGTAACGGTGTGTGTATCTGTTGGAGTAGCACACAGAGAAACCAGCTCAGACCAAGGCTCTGTGATCCTAGGTGCTGGACATTAGGGCTGTGCAAAACAGCACCATTTTCATTTCGACTTCTGTTTCAACGTTTTGACAGGACAGTGTTTCGTTTTGAGTTTCATTTTGAAAGCGCTATTCTGTTTTGTTTAGTCGAAACTGTTTCGCTGTTTCCACATTTTGCCCAAAGGTTATAATGGGGAGCACAAAACTGCCTATAACTTTGTCATTTCTTGCCTGATGTGGATGAAACTTGCAGGAGTGATGGCCCCTGCTGAGGCCACAAAGCCTGCCAAGTGTCAAGGAGATCAGTGCAGGGGTTTCTGGGAAACTGCAACTCAGGCTGCTGACAGGCAGAAGTCATGACATGGGTGACTGTGTCTGTGTGTCTGACTGTTAAGGCACAGGGAGGTAAAAAGTGCAGGGATGGTAGCTCTTGCTGAGGCCACAAAGCCTGCACAGTTTCAAGGAGATAGAGCCCTTCATTTCACTTCAATTTTGCTGTTTCAAGCTCGAAACGAGTTGAAACAAAACAGCTGCAAAATTTCTCACAGCCCTATGGACATGCCTCAAACAGGCTGCAGCCTCGCAGAACTTACCATCCGAATAAGGTGAAGGAAATGAATATCCCACTAAGTCCCAGAAGTAGGAAAGCAGAGGATTAAGGCAGAGCCAGGAACAAGACTCAAATTCAGTTGACCCACTATTGATGCATGTTTCTTTGGGCCTTGCTAGATGTTCATTTTGGTGGCTCCTGGAGCTCTTAACCACTGGATTGCCTGTACAGTAACAAGTTTAAGTGGTTTAAAATGCCTGTTATGCAGCTCAAAATAATGCCACTCCAGGGCAGGATTATCTCTGGATCTGCACAACCCAGCTCCTGATCCATTAGGGTGTGGGCACTCCCCCCAGATGTGCCGCTCAACTTGAAGGCATGACTGCAAGCTAGCACTAAGCCATTCAACTTCCCATGAAGTCTCTTGTTAACTATCCTCAGCACTTCTGATCGGTTTTAGTGTCTGTGTTTTATCCTGATCTTCAGGTAGGTTTTTCTACCCTCTGTAATACCTGTTCCTGAAGGTTAATGCTATGCTGTGGATGTACTGCTAAGCACTGGCAAGTCAGTTGAGGACTAGAACCCTAACCCAAAAGCTACCCAAGTCCCTGTTGATTTTGATGAGAGTTTAGGCACTGTAAATAGGGGTTAGACACCTAAATGTATGGTTTGGTGTTGGCCGTAGAACTGCAGAAAGTCTCAGTGCTGCAGTGTCTAGTTCCTGGGCATCTGATGAATGCCAAGGGAAAGACAGCCATGATGATGGGATTCATAAATATCAGGAGGTTAAGCAGGGGCCCAGCTAAGGCATCCCATAGTGCAAAGGAAATCAACCTTTTTTGGAAGGCATGCCACAAATTAAGCCCTGCACCCTCCTTGAGCACCACTCAAATCCCCTTCCTTTGCCTGCTCTGCTGCTTTGCTTTCTGTTCCCTGCCCTATCTGTCCATCTCCAATCTGCTGCATGCCATGCTCAGAGGCTGTGTGCACCCCGTAGGAAATACCGAGGAGACGGCTGTAACCTATGCTTGATCTCTCAGAGCGATTTACTCACCACTTTCTGCTCAGCTATTACAGCGCTAAAGTGTCTCCTGGACGTAGATGTGAAAGGCAGGTCCATGCTCTCTTCCACAAGATGCAGCTGGAGGAGAAGCTTATCCCAAACCTAGTGGATAAAGTACTCATTTAGGATGAGAAGGACATGGGGTCCAATCCCTCTTCTCCCTGCTGTGTTCAAGCACCCTCTTCGAGAAGAGTGCCCTGACCATCAGACTACAGGCAGTGGTGGTATAGAGTGAGGTTCTCATCATCTGCCCTATTGAAGTGGTTTCACTTTTCATGGGAAATTGAAGTCATCAATGGAAGAGAGAGCTGTGAACTGACTAGGCTGGAGTCATCTGCTGCAGCTCTGGCTGGGAACTATTTCATTAGCCTATGCAAATAGAGCAGCTCCAACACCCAGAAAAGGAAACCCCACCCAGAAAAGTTTATGGCCAGTGGGTTAGGGCACGTGTCTGAGATGTGGGAAAGAAGTCTACAGAAGGCAAGACTGAGGGGGGATTTAATAGGAGCCTTCAACTCCCTGCAGGGGGGTTGCAAAGAGGATGGAGCTGGACTGTTCTCAGTGGTGGCAGATGACAGAACAAGGAGCAATGTGTTCAAGTTGCAGCAAGCGAAGTTTAGGTTAGATATTAGGATGAACCTTCTCACTAGGAGGGTAGTAAAACACTGAACAGGTTACCCAGAGAGGTGATGGAAGCTCCATCCTTAGAGGTTTTCAGAACGTGGCTAGACAAAGCTTTGGTTGGGATGATTTAGTTGGAGATGGTCCTGCTCTGATCAGGAGGTTGGACTAGATGACCTCCTGAGGTCTCTTCAAACCCTAACTTTCTATGACACTAAATGTGGGCTCTAGTCTCTGGAAAGAGAAGAGGGATTTGATCCTGAGCTTCCCGAATCCCAGCTGAGTGCAGAAATCATGCCCCTTTTCAGTAGAAGAGGGAATGCTCTTCCCTGGTTTTGTGTTTGTGTGAGGCATGATCTGATGGGCATGGCCTAAGCATTGCCATTGCATTGTGCCCTGCAAATGACCTAGGAAGGGGAAGAGCTGGTTTGTGGTTCCCAATGAGGCTTTAAGCACCTGGCTGTTTGACATGGTCACTATACAGGCAGAAGTTTAGGCACCTTAAACTGGCAAAATCTAAGGCTTCTGGGATAGTCAATTGTGACTAAGTGGGGATTCTCAGCATCTACATTTTGGATATAGATGCCCAAAGCAGCAGCAAGGTGCTTAGACCTGAAATGTAGGTGCCTAAAGCAGTGGGAGTTGGCAGCTGAATATCTTGAGGACCTAGGTCCAAAGTCCTTTTGCGAATCTAGCCCAGTTCTAACACTTAATTCGACTCCTCCCTCAGCTCTTCCCTCTGGGGGACAATTTCAGATTATGCGGTCATATGCTACTTCCCAAATACAGCTAGTGTGCGAATTTTGTTCAAAGCACAGAAACAGAGGCCTGGTTTTGTTTTGTTTTTTCACTCCTTTTTAACTTTGTGGAGATTCATTTGCACCTGTGATATAAACTGCCGCCACCAGTGTGATTGAGGAAAGCTGCTTTCCTCACATTTTGCTCCCTGAACACAGGCAAGCGGGGTCATGTAGAAAATGAGATGCCTTGACATCAGTGGGATTGCTTGTATCAATAAAAGCAGAAGAATTTGCCTTGCACACTTGGGAGGGAATGGAGGAGGCAAACTTTCAGCTGCTTGATATCGTGGCACTATTGAAGCCAATGGATCTACAATTATTGAAATCAGCTGAGGTCGCCTGGGTGAAGGTGCTGTGTTTAGGAGCTTCTTCCTATTCCCCCAAATGGTCCCATGTCCTTTAAGGATGCAAGTTAAGATAACGCTCATCTGAACAGCCTTGAAGTATGTCCTTCACTTGTTCTCTGCACCTGGTCTCTCTCTCTTTCTCCCTCCCTCTCAACTCTCTTGACTTAGGCAAAATAAGAATCATGCTGTCCATTGATGGCCTTCTTTGAGAAATTGCCCTTGATGGTGTGGGTGCTCACACAGGACATCAACCTTATAAAAACACAGCCTAGAAGGCGTATTTCTTGAAAAGGCTTGATACTGGGCCAGAGCAAATGGCTCTGTACACAGAAGTCTCTTGGTTTTATAGCTGTGTCCTCTCTCCAGGTCCTTAATACTTTAAAGCGGTTGCTGCAGGCTTCTGATGCATGCATCAGTCCCGCAGCTTCAAGGGGGCTCCAGTCACTGCGTGTGTCTGAGCTGAGGACACTAGAAAGCCTATGTGGTTCCCTGCAAAGTCTTCACAAAGCCTTCAATGGCAACCACACTCACCTGGGCTGGCTCAGGTGACGGGGAATGCTAACCTGGCCTTGTTCTAATCTAAATCTCTTTGAGCCACAAGCCCTGTCTGCACGTATGGCAATGGGGGCTAAATACAGACCACCAAAAAACCTGAGGCTGAATTGTTTCAATCTTCACATGTTAGTCTAAGCTGCATACATTTGTCTGCTTTAAGCAAGTGAACAGACATTCACTTTTGATTCGGGAAATGCAGTCAGATGCCTGCAGTGGCTCAGGCCAGCCGCCAGGGGGTGCTAGAGCACGGCTCTCTAGTCTGCTGGAGCAGACGGCTGGGGCCAAGGCTAGCTGACCCACCCTGCGATTGGGGGCGGTTTGCAGGACAGGTGCAAAACATCCTAAGATGCCGGGGGACTGAGAGTTAACATGAATCTGGAGGGGATCTGGGACAGAACTTCATAAAGTGATTCAATCTTTCTCTGTCTCCCCATGGATGTTTCTTTCTCTTCTTTCTTTCCCTTGTTCGTGAGACTGGCAATGTCACCTTCTTTCTGCGCTCTCTGAGTTTGTGCCTGTTTAAGATCTTAAAATGTGAGGAAGGTCATAGATCTTAATAGTAATAATATCAGCACATGTTAATGCAACTTACTTGACTCACCCAGGTTTTTCCATGGCTACAGTTGACAGTGCAGTCTAGTGGTCAGGGAAGGGTACAAGGACTCATGAGACCTGGCTTTAATTTCCAGCTCTGCTACTGACCTTCTCTCTGACCACGACAAGTCTCTTCTTTGCACTATTCCCTTTTACACCCTTTGCATGTCTACCTGGAATGGAAAGTCTTTTGAGGCAGGGGCTGTTTCTTACTATGCATGTCTACTTGAGGCAGGGGCTATGCATGTCTCAAGACATGCATGTCTACTTGAGGCAGGGGCTGTTTCTTACTATGTGTGTAGGTGCAGTACTGAGTGAGCATGCCACAGGCTCGGTTTTATTCAGAGTCTAGGTCCTGCCTAAGAATGCAAAATAAAGGCTGGTGGAAATGTGTTCTGTGCACCACCGTACGAAGTAGTAAAGCAGACAATGAGAAGACAGGGATGCTCTAGGGGCTAGTCTGGGTCTCAAAAACCTGGGGCATTTGTACACGCAACATTTTTTGCCCTTTCCTGTGCTTTAACTGCATGACTGTGTACACAGACGGGATTTCCGGATGCTTTAAAAGTAAAACTCCTTGGCTGGAGTCAATTCCTTGCTCTGCTCAAGGTTTCTGGGCAAAATACTTAGCTTTCCTGTGCCTCTCTGGAGTGCTGTGAGGACAAATGCACTACTAACTGGGTCTCGCACAGATACTAATGTGTACCCTACTGGAAGACAAATTCTAGATAGCACATTTTTAAGAGTTTCTGTAACTTAAATCCTTGGGGGGGGGTTTGTTTTTTGTTGTTGTTTTTTTTGTCTCCACCCTGACAAGCTGACTATTAATGACTTCTGTTCTTAGCTTTCTGCAACTCTCTGAGGCCACAATAACCTTTCTTAGAGAAGTAATCTCCCTGGACTCTGGCATTGCAGTTTCAGAGTTCATTATGAAGTGATACAAAGTACTTCCAGTCTTCCTGCCGCGGGTGATTGCTGCTCCCTCAACTTCTGAGCCAATCTGTTCTTCTCCCTACAAAGAGATTTTATGCTCAGGAGGATGGCCACCTGATGGTTTAAGACTCAGTCCTGAGAACAGGTCTTTCTTATGCCACCAGTCCCTGTCACTCCAACACAGAGTAAAGCCTATTCAGTGATTTGCTTTTTTTTCCAGCAGGGTTACCCAGCGGGGAGGGTGTTGCAGGATTGCCTGTTTAGATCGGCTACAAGAGAATTCGATTTTTTGTTTTGTTTTGTTTTTGGAATAAGTTTCTTTCCTGAATACAGTTTAGGATGTGATCTTACTGTTTTTTGACCAATTTAGGTTTAAAAAATGGTTAAGGCTTAAAAGATTTAGGTTTAAAAGATCACACCCTCTACTTAGAGGGGAGTTGCCCACAATCTAGGCACCCCCTCCCATGGCTTCTGAAGGCTTAGTAACGTCAATAGACACAACCCCATGCATGTCCTCCTTGGACCTTGTGCTTCTTGATCCAATCATAGCTTCAGGACTGTTGTAGAGAGGGGTGTAAATCCCCCCCTTAGAGTTCCTCCCAGCAACTTTCCTTTTTCAACAGGATTTTCTCAGATATTTCCCACATGGTGCAAATACCACCAGGACTTTTAAGGACAGCTTACAAGTCTTGTGAGTCATCACATTGACCTCTTTTGATGCATTTGATTGCTGTGACCTTGCCTCGTTTTGGGATGTTCTTTTCTTTTTGTGACGGAGCTCCATAATATGTGTGTAGTATAGGGAAACAGCAACCGGTTGGCTTGATGCCATGCTCCCCTTGCATTTTAGACCTCCCTCTTGAAAAGGAAGTCTCCAGTAGGTTGTCCAGCCAAGTGAGTGCTTTTCCCACTTTGTTCTTGTGATTTCTGGAAGAGAGCAAAAGCACACTGTTTGACTGAAATCTTATGTAAGCATTTTAGTGTTTGGTTCTACAAAAAAAAAGATCACCCCAGACACCCCCAAATGCTCTGGCCCTTGTTTTATGGAAGAAAGTGGTTATTTCTTTCATAAGGAGCCTGCAAGAATTCTTTTTTTTGGCAAAGTCAGTCTTCAGTCCCATTGCCTTCCTTATTTTGGCCGCGTCCACTTGGAAAAACTGGTCTGTTTTTGCACTGAAGCACGACCCTTCTTTTAGGACAGGTCCGTTTTTTAATTGATTACAATGACACAGAAACCCCCCAGAAGAGAAATCCTGGCCTTGAAGACTATAGCAGAGTTTCACTGACTTCAGTGGAGCCGAGGTTTCTCCCTTGAAGTCGAAAAGGCTTTGCATTGGGGAACAAATATTTTGGGCATCCTCAACCCTCCCGTTTGTTCCCTGCTGTGTCGGCCCCTCCGTAATGCATCATCAGGGCTTGGAGAAATTCTCCCTGATGCTCTTCACCACTGTCTCTCTGGGAAGCTGCTGGAGATGCATTGCTCTTGGGTCTTTTTTTTTTGAGTCTCCCTTCTGCTCTGTCCCCACCTGCTGCTGCTGCCACTGTTGCTTTAATCCACGTAGTGCCTTGCCGAAACATGGGCTGGCTCAAGCATGGCAATCATTAACCTGATCACAGAGCCAGAGTGCTGGGCCCCGCTCCACGCAAGTGGTGGCAGCGGCATCATAACGAGGAGAGCAGAGAAGGTGAGCGGTGGAGAAAAAAGGAGGGAGAAGGGTACATTTATTATTGTTGTTGTTCCCAGCTCTGCCACAGCCTGTGTCTGAAAGAATCGGGAGCTGGAGCAGCTGTTGCACTGAGCGGTGCTGCTGCTGATTTCGGTCACCATAGCAACAGCATCACCACCAGCATCCTCCTCCTCTTCACTCACTCTCCTCCTCCTTAGCATCATCAGTACCAGGAGCAGCAGCAGCAGCCCTGCCAGGAGCCAGAGCCCAGCCGTGGGGACTGCAATCAGCTAGCTGCTTTTCTGTCCCTGCTCTCACCACCACCACCGGACCAGCAGCCACCACAGCCTCACTTCTTACTGGGGGAAGGAGCGGCAGCAAGTTGACGGAGGTGCACTGCGGAGGGACCCAGAAAGACCCAGGTAAGATCGGCCGCGCTGCTTGCAAACTCTCCCCTTGATCGATGCAGTTTGGAGATGTGTGTTTTGCTAGTTTGCTGGCTCTCTTCTTTCAAAGGCATTCTAATGACATTTCAACCCTGCATGTTTCCCAAGGTATTTCTGGCCATCTCTGCCATCTGGCCCCTCTCTCCCACCCTGGCAGGAGCAAAATAACACATCCTTGCCATAGACCAGCGAGACTGCTTAGAAATGGGGTGATCAGGGGAGCCCAACGTGATCAGAGTACGAATGACTTGAGCTGTGGACTTCCAAATAAAAGTGAAAAGTAGCGACGAAGCAACGGCTGACATCATTTGTAACCCTTAAAAAAAAAAAAATCAAGAAAATCCATACAACGGTGCATTTCCTTCTGCCCACTCGAGAAAACAAATCTCTAATCCGATCCAGGAGGGAGATAGAGGTTTGTACACAGTCTGGAGAGGAAACCTCCTTGTCATTTGTAGCTGAAAGGCTACTGGTCTGTGCTTTCGAACAGCAATACATACAGCAGCTACAGTTCATTTAATGGCTCTTTAATTATCATTTAGAAATATTTACAGAGTTATGCATTCTTTAAAAAAAAAATCTGGTTAGACTGATAGTAACGGCTGAGAGATTAGGGAAACTCACTTTCTCGGTGTCTAGGAAAAACATTGTGGGTTCATTTAAAGGCTGTAAAGAGCATCAGAAATGCAAAGGTGGATATGCATGTGAATCATTTAAAACTAAGTGAGCTGTACGTTGTCTATGTAAAAGGCTGTGTGTGTGTGTGTGTGTGTGTGTGTAGCCGGTAGAAGTAAGTTGAAGCCAAGTGGTAACTGTTCGCTATGTAATCACTGCAGAGAACTCCTTCTCTCGTAACGTAACTAGTATCTTTTCTCAGCAGCAGAGACGTCAGCAGCAGCTATCTCCTTCCTCAACCTCCCTCCCCCCAGTGATCGTTGCCTGCATGGCTGGAAATGCACCTTGCTGTAATGGCAATCAGCATTTCAATAAAAAGGGTTCCAGACGCTGCTGAATCTCGCCCTGTGCAAAGTCAAAATGATAACCCTGTTTCTGGTCGGGTTTACTTTGCGGAGGCAGTCTGGATGCGGCTGACTTTGGGTGTTGTACCCTAGGCTAATGGGCATAATTGTTTCTGTTGCAAGATGACCCAAAATGAGTGCCCTGGGCCCAGTCCACTGGAGCTGGAAGATGCTGTCACCCGTCAGAAGGTGCTGCACATGTCGCAGGATCAGGCCCCTTATTTCTCTGAAATGAAATACACTTACTGTTCGTACAAGCTACAGGGAAACAGCATATTTGCAGGCAGTATTGTACAGCTCTTCCGTATGGAAGAGTAGTAGAGTAATGAAGAGAACTGCATCCCTCGTATAGAAGTCGACTGGAAAGGTTTAAAAAATGTCATAGGAAGATGAACGCCGCATTCATAGATTAGTGGAACAATTTCCCAAGACCCTGTTTGGTATTCTCTTTACTAAAATCTCTAAAACTTCCCCAGACAAGGTTGGCTGGCCTATATTAAGATCCTTTACAAATGTGAAAGGGGAATTGGAAGGGGCTCTTTTCTGGTCTTGATTCCCCATAAGCCCATGCACCACAAGACCAGGTTTTCCCAAAAGATATACACTGCACAATCCTGGTCATGTGCATAATATAACTTTGGGTAGGTTCACTTTTTCCTGCTTTAATGCTAGAGGAATATATACAATTTGGAAATCTTGTAGGGAAGGGTAGGGCAGGGCAGGGCAATTCAGTGAAAGGAATTTGAAGCTGATAATCAGCGCTGATAAGTCAATCGCAGCATTTTAATCTATTTTGTACATGGTGCAGGGATATTAAGCACATAATCAAGGGGCACCGTTGGAAAAAAAATAGAGCAGAGAAGCTTTCATCAGTACAAACAAATGATTAAAGGTCAAGGGGCTTTGGGATTACACACACATAACATCTCCCAAATATTATTGTGAATTATTACTTTGCTGTTGGCTGGAGGCATATGATTGCCTAGAAGCTAATACAACATATTCGCTGGCTTGATTATGACGGGGTTGCAAAAGCCCCCTAAAATGGCTCTGGGAAAGTCAGGAAATGAGTGTGTGTTTCATAAAATAGTTTAGCAGAATGAGGGATGCCACTTTATGTAAAGGCTGTCCAGTGGTGGTGTTCATCGTGGGATTGTCACACATGTAAAATAACTGATTTTGAATGATCAATGCCACTAACTTTCACCAGCATCTGTCTGCATCCAGGTTCAAAAAGGGCTTGGACAAATTCTTGAAGGCAAGGGGCAGCAGTAGCTATTGAGCATGGGAGTTAGCAGGGCAGTGTCTGAATCAGAACTTCCTAGACCTGAAATGTTGGAGGCTGCAAGTAAGAGAGGAAGAGTGGGGAAAAAAACCCCAAACCCTGGCTGTACCCAGTTTGTTCTCCCTTACAGTGCCCACTCTCTGCCATTATGTGATACACGATACTGGGCAAGATGGACCCATGGTCTGACCCACTCAATGGCAATTCTGACCTTCTTAGCCAACAACCATGTCCCCCGCACACAGAACTAAAGCTTCGGAAGTGCCCCCCCCCACCTCATTTCATCCAATGGCTTTATTATATTGTCATTTCAAATTAATTTGAAAGATCACAATCTCTTTCACTTTGCGCTACAGTCGATGGTTTTTCTCTTGCTGTCTATTTAGTATTGGACAGTGGAAGTAGAGGAAACAATAGATTTCATCTATGAAATCTATAAACAAAAACACTAGTTTTGTACCTGAAGCTATGAAATATCTTTTAAGAATGCAGCTGCTTACTTTTACTGGTCACCCTCTATGTCTCACTGTGCTTAAAAAAAAAAAAAATGAAGCTTGCATGGTATTAGTTGGCCATTTCAAAGTCTACACTTGCCAACAGGTTGAACCTAGAGTTCAGGACACTGCAGCTCAGCTCTTATCAGCATAGGTGAAGCTGCAGTCTTCCTGAGCTCGCTGTGCAACCAGCATGGACAAATGAAGCTTTGTTGACGGCAAACACTGTATCATATTGATTTAGATTTTGAAAATTCATCTTCACTTTACTGAGAGGCTTTGTGGTTGTTTTTTAACTCAATAGAATAGCCCTGTGTGTTTTCTTTCTCTTCTCACAATAGCATTAAAGTTATAGTTCCTTCACTATATCCTTCAATTAGGTAACAGTTGACATCTTAATAAAACGTTGCAATTAGTCGGGGAGGAAGCTTGCAAGAAGTGATCTTACGGAAGATCTTGGCAGATGCTGAGCACTACGGCAGTGCCTTGGGAAGCGATGGGAGCTTCAAACGCTCAGCACTCGGGAGATCAACAGCCCCTTGCCCCTGCATTCTGTCTTCCCGCTAAGGGACGGTTGCTCCCCACGAGATCGGAGATCCAACCACGTATTCTTTATTGAAGTATGACTCGTGGTAGTGCAACACTGACCTGTCTTCCTCTAGTGACCATCTTGGACGGGTTTTGAGGGATGTAGCTGCTCACACTTCTAGCTGTGTAGAGTCCTCAGTTTTGCCCCAGTGGCTCCAACCCATTTGCAGCTAAAAACAAAACCCCTTCTCCCAGCGCTAGGTGAATTTGGATCTGGACCTATGCTTCATGGCCAGAACTCACCCCTTTTCTTTTTCTGTATATACTGCCATGCTTGCCCTGGTCTATACAGCCTGTGAACGACCCACCTTTTATATCTGTTGTTTCGCATGTATTTCCTGCAGTCTAACTGGAACGGGGTCTCCCTGCCCCAACCCTCCCCTCCCTGCCTTGCCCACTGGTACTTCACAATATACTCTTCATGGAGAAGCAGGGCCCACCTTCCAGAGAGACCTTTTATGATGCTGCTCCAGGAAGGTAATGCGTTGGGGCTACTCGAAGGGTGGTTGCAGTTGCTAGGCTGATTTGAGCCCTGGCGCAGAAGGTCAACTCCATCAGCTCAGTGACATGTCTGATTCTCAACCAGCCCAGTGAGTGAGTCACAGGTTGGCTTCTTCCAAACATAAATCCAAAGGATATAATTTTATTCTCTCTCTTATCCTATCATTAGTGCCTGCAATGTTAGTGACTCTATTATTCAGCAGTTTTACTTCTCTGCTGTCTGACTGCAGCAGGCTATGCTTCCTAAAGAAGTGGAAGGAGGGCAATCCTGTTCCTTTCTTTGGGCCATGCTGCTGATGTTGATTAGCTCAAGTTAGGGTTGGAGTCATCTTTTTTTTTCTTTTTTTTTTAAACTGAGTTTCACCACAAAGGTTACATGGTCATGGCTAAATACTGGCTGAACTTAGTGGCTCATCAGGCTAAATGTGATGCCAGCTGCTTTAGCCAGCAGCACGTTGTATCGTGTCCCTGCATCACTGACTCCCGAATCTGTTTTTCCAGGTATCCATTTAGCTTTCAGCCCGTGTGTGGAGCAGGGCTTATGGTCACACCTGTGAAGCAGTGCTGAGATGCTTTAGTCACTCTGCTATCACATCCCTTCCACAGTGAAGCCACTTACAAAAGTCTTCTCTTGTGCACTTCCTTCTCAGGAGGTGCATCTTCCACCTGCCTACTGCTCTCCCATTCCAGAGGCGCCCGGGGTTCAGTCCTGAACTGATTGCTTTCTGTATACATAGAGTACAATCTCTCTTCTGTTGAGATCTGCAGCAGCAGCCTTGTTCATTAAAAACACACCGAGCCTGATAACTGGTAAAGCAGTCAAGACTTGCTGCAGATGACAGGCACTAGATATACAAATGCACAAGCCAGGGGTTTGGGTTTTTTTGTTGGTTTTCTATGTATGGCATCTGATTGAGCTGACTAATCCCTGCAACCTTAGGATCGTAGGTTTAGGATGGTAGGGTGTGCCTCAGCTGGGCTTTTGGACAGTAGTGGGGTTTGTTCTTGTAATTCTTGCATCAATACTTCTTAATATGTTCGCTGTCAACAAAGACACAAATAAGTACATATTATTTTTATTAGTTACTGATGACAGACGTTGCAGTGGACTGGCTATTATGTATGTGTACAATGGCCCTATAATGCTCATCTGTATGACGCAGCTAAGGGTTAACAAAGCCTCCTTATCTGAAGTGGTAGGGATCTCTGCTTCTGTTACTCGAGGAACATAGCTCTATTCCTACTGTGCCCATGAGATTTCCAAGAAGTTGTTGCATGCAATGAAATGGAGATGTGAAGTTCTTCTCTAGCTTGATCTTGGGAGGGACAAAGTGTTCCCTGCATTCTCTCAGTCCGTTGCATACTAAAACTATTACATTGTTCATCTTGTTGCCTCACTGAACTCCTGTGTGATCTTTCCATTGAAACCGCGCATGCATGACTTGGGAAAGGCTAGCTTTTGCTAGATTGTTTTAAGCGCGTTCTTGCTGCTTAACCTGCAGCTTTCACTGACTGTTATGTATACAGCAAGAAACAGGTTGCTCTACTTTGCTGCTGCATAGAAGGAGCTGCATATTTATCGGGTGCGATGCATCAAGCACAACACTCTTCTGAGTCCGTGTCAATATATTGTCACGGACTGTCATAAATGTGTATTTGCAAAGTGTGAATGATAGGAAAATCAAGCTTCCTTCCAAGAGCTGTTTTGTAAAGAGCCAGAGCTAACATACTGGAATTTGCTGCTGCTTTATTCTTCGACACTATTACCTTGTCTTCCTCTGCATTTTGTTTATATCCTTCTGTCACCTCTCGTCATATGCTAAGATGGCATGCTCTTTGAGTAGAGGCTGTTTTAGTTTATTGCAGGGAGCTAGGATCCCTAGCTACAGACTGAGGGTTGTAGAGTCTATCCCGGTATATACTGTAATATGTATGAAATGGGATACAAGGACGATGTCATAGGATTAATTTTATTCTGGCCTTCATGGTCTGGAATTGGGTCCCGATAAAAGTGATCATAGAATCGTAGGGTTGGCATGTCCCTCAAGGGTTGTCTGGTGCAACCCCTTGCATGAATGCAGGAATTAAGCTGGTAGCACAATTCATTAAGTTCAGGAAGCATTTAATTCCTCACAAATGGCTATGTGAAAATCATATGATTAATCCCATTTTGGATATTAAGCTTGCGTTCCCTGAATGCCATGCTGGGCTCATTTGGGCGTACTTGTTTTCTTTAGCTAAATGGGCCAGGGCAGTGATACTGGAGGAGGGGAGACATTTTAAAGGTATATTGTCTCGATGAATTCTCTCTGATAACAGTGACAAATACATAGGCAGGAAGATGAAGTGAGTCTGGTCATGCCCACTGGAATAGGGTGGGGCGTCATCAGCTTTCCTCTTTATATGCACTCCTCTGCAGAACGGTACACGGTTGTCTTGTGGGGTTGATTCCCACATGGAGGAAAGTCAGGGACTGGGGAAGTCCAAAGGGCCTTGTATACTATCTGACAATGCTGTGGAGACGTGTTAGAAAGCAATTCAGTCTTGGGCTGTAGTGTGTTCCCCTAGTTGGTCCTTTTATACTAAGAGTCGAATGTTAAGGAAAATCTCAGAGCCAGTAGCATTAGAGAGACCAAATGTGTGTGGAGGCTAGGGCCTCTCCAAGCCCCCAAAGTAAGGATGGTTTTGATGGGCCTGCATTATGGCAATGATTTCGGCAAGCTCAGGGGTTGAATCTCATGCTTCCAAAGATGCTTGAGCTGAAGAGCTGGATTTCTTAAATGATAGCCATAAAAGGCTCGCTTCCTTTATGGGCTGAGCATGGAGCAGGAGATGTTACACGTACCACCTGGAGATTACACCTGTACAAATCACGTCCTTCCTTCATCGCGGGAAGGGAACCACAATTACGAAGTCAAATGGACTCAGATCTTCCTCATCCGACTGACTTGGTTAGGGCCATGGGGGTCGATTGAGCTGCACAGACGTTTGTGCTCCCTGTCAGCAGGAGTTGTCACAGAAGTTTATGGTCTGTATTGTATTGTGTAAATGTATTTTGCATCAAGAAAAAATAGTCACATTTATTTCCTTTGTCTCACCATCTCAGTTGCAAAACATCCCTTTTGTCTCTATCTCAGCATTGTTTTCTCTTCAGTTCTCTTCCCCTTTGCAGCTGTGTTTAAGCAAAACTCAGTGTAAGGGTGCAGTTTTGCTGGACAGAAGCTACAGAAAATAAAGTGACAATGTGTCAGGTCTCATACTTGCCTTCATGCACAATGGGCATGACCTTGCACTGCTACAATTAATAGGGTGCTTGCCACTGACAGGATTGAGTTGAGTATTGCTAAAGATTTAGGGGAAAAGGCGCAATTAAGGAGCAAAAATAGTTTGGAAAGTGACTCTGTTTATAGGGGGAGGACTAGGGAAGCTCTGTCCAAAATCCATTCAGTCAATGGAAAAGCTTCCATAGGCTGCAGTGGACAGGGGAACCAGCCTACAAGAGTTGGGTGGCAAGTTCACCCGGCAGCTGGTGCAGTGTGGTGGCCAGAGTGACCTCTTAACTTTGTGCGGAGAGATGAGTCGGCAGGGTCTACAGGTCAGAGAGATGGTGTGAAGTGACTTTAGTTAGGCTATTTTTGCTTGTGCATGACCAACTATTACTAATGCAACTATCAGAGGGGGAAAAAGGGAGTACAGTAATTAAAAATGACTTTGCTGAAAAAAAATCTTTAGCTCTACTCTGCAGTGGGGGCCAGGGAACAAGAACCCAGAATGCTTTGATAAGTTGGAAGTATTTTTTCTGTTTATGGAAGGAATAAGAGATCTTTGGAGCCAACTACTGAGAAATTAGCAGCATGGCTCCTGCTGCTTTTTTGCCAATACTACCGTAGCCAAGCATTGTTTCACCGTAGGTGACTTGCGTTGGTAGCAAGTGACATTAGCACTTTAATAAACTTGCATTGCTGAATGCATTGTCTCTGCTCAGCTAATAATAACACCTTAAATGAGAGACAGAAGGTGGGATAAATCAGCATCGCAATTCAGAATGCAGAAATAGTTGCTGCTAGAGGAACTAAAAATATACAGCTGTATAACCCTCCCACCTACAGCAGCATGTGCTCAGTTGAAAATGTGCTGGACTTGGCAGGGGAAAAAGGTGACTTCTCTTACCGTCTTCAGTGCCCACTGAGTCAGCCGCAGCATGCAGTCATGTGAGGATGCATGGACTTACTTTCAAGAAGGCTGGTATACAAAGTCTGAATAGCAGATAAACAGCGGTCACAGGGCAGCTCTGAGAATCGCAGTGCCTCTCGGGGCAGTGCTACTCGACTGTCCTCACAACACATGATGAGAATGATCCAGCTGAGAAGCAAAATCATAATCTGGTAGGTCCATAACCACACAGATCTACTACCTGACTCTTTCTGGGTTAAGTACTGGCAGTCAAAAAGCCCGAGGCTGAATTGATTCAGTCTTTGCAGGTTAATTTAAACTGTGCAGATGGAACCAATTAGCAAGTGAACAGATATTCACTTTTGAATCTGGAAATGCAGTCACTTGCCTGCAGTGGCCCAGGCCAGCAGCCGGCGGGCGCTGGGTACACTTCCCCGCTCAGCCGGAGCAGACAGGTTGGGCCAAGGCTAGCCTGCCCACCGTGTGAGGGGCGGTGGGGTGGGGGATGTTTGCAGGGGAGGTGCAAAACATCCTGGGATGCTGGGGGATGGAGTTAACTCGAATCTGGGGGGGATCTGGGACAGACATTCAATTAACTTAAATCAGTGAAGTCCGATACTGCATCCAGCCAGGTTTATCTTAAATCAGTTTAGAAAGCAGTTTGCGTCCTGATCTTCTGTTGTGTTACTGATCTGAACCAGTTTCCGATCTCATACTGGTTTATGCGTAATGTCTACCCCTAGCCCTGTAGGCCAGAAGCTGGTGGTTTACAGCAGGGGTTGTCAACCGGGGATATACGTACCCCTAGGGGTAGTTGGGAAGGCCTTAGTGGGTGGGCGGGCAGGGAGGGAGTGCCTCCACACTATCCCACCCTGCCATGAAGGTGCCACCTGCTCGGCCGGATGCAGGTGGCGGGGGAAGGTTGCACATGGCGGCCACTGCTGGTCTGCATTTGACCGCATACCCCCCCCCCCCCCCACACACACACACACACACAAACTCAGTGTCCGTCTGCACGCCACCCCTCCCCTCTTGCTTGGTGGCTGGGGGTTTCAAAAAGGATGAAAACCTCTCGTTTATAGGTTGACGTGGCATATGGTTGAAGTGATGCTCCCAGTGAGGGGCTTCTAGCTTTATCCAGGGGAGAAGGATTTAATGCATACACAACTCTGTAAACATACTTTTGTTTAAAAAAAAAAAAAAAAAAAGCAAGGGCCTGGCCTAGAACAGCTAAGACCTATTGAACTACAAAGGTGATGAATGCTCCAGAAGTACATGAGCTAGCCGTCCATGGAAAGTTTTGGTGTCTGGAAAACACCAGCATGAGAGTTCGCTGCAGTCCCAGCAAATACATCAGGGTAGGGAGGGCTTTGCCAAGCAGGAAGGAATCTGGGGGAGGAGTGTGAGGGTGCTCAGCACAGGGAATATTCCTGGCAGAGGGAACAGGGTGGAAAACTGAAAGGGTAGATATGAGACAAAAATGGCTGATTGCAATGGGATGAATTCTGAGACCAAACTTTTGCAAAGCCTTGACCCTTATGAAAGTATCTAGCAGGAAAAGGGGGTGAAGGTGCTGGTGACTCTGTGAGGAGGGCTACCTAGCTACATCCAGACCTGGGGCTAGTCTGTCTCTGCTATTCGGGAGGTGGTGAGACAAAGATCCTCCATATGTTGAGAGCCTGTTTATAGGATCGGGCTCTACTAAGCCGTGCAAACTGTACTTGGAAATGTCAGGAGCTGGTGAGGAGCACAGAGCTCTATCTGTACATGTCTGCATGTCCAGGGTTGTGTCCCATTCTCCAGTGCCAGGCTAATTGCAAACGGCTCTGGACTGAAGGAGGGCCCTGACTTTGTGTAGCCTGGAATCTATTCCTCTGCGCACACCCATTCATCCCTCCAAACAGTCTGCCTTTTTGACTACTGTAGTGCTAACCAATCCAGAAAAGTGTGAATATGGGGGGCCTGAGCAATGGTCTTTTTAGACTCAAGGCACCCCTCAGTTCTGAGCTTTTACCCAGTCCTTAACTGTGGAAAAATAAGAGCTACTCTTCTGTTGCAAAGAACTTGAAAAGTCCGCACCAGGTCAGAGTGTTTTTTTGGCACTTTGAATAGCTATTTAAAATTTCTGATTTGATCTTGTGAATCGTGTGCAGGTGTTTGCATACCTGACTGTACTAGTATTGTGCAGCATCCTATGGCATCCTTAAAAGGATCTCTCAGCACCCCAGGCTGCTGTGACCACCCAATTTATTTTTTTAAGAATCGCTGCTTTATACACTGAAGTCGCGGAGTTCAGCGTTGGACCCATGGCAGGGAAGGCACAGGGCTTGATTTTCCTGCCACAGTTACCTCTCAGCGGGGTGCTAACAGCCATGTAAGGGGAGAACTGGACCCACTGAAGTAGAGTGCATCTCCTTCCCTCTCTCTGCTATGTTGAAAAGAATAAAAAAGCCCAAATCCTTTCACTGATGTAATGCAGAGCAGGGTTGTCCCATAAGAGATGCTGCTGCATGCGAAGCCAGTGCCAACAGGGACAGCAAGGGGGGAGCACACAGGGACTATACGGAGGCAGGGAGAGCATTGCTGTGGAAAGCCTTGAAGAGGAGGGCAAGCAGTGACACCGGAGAGGCAGGCACGAAGCCATCGGAAAGCTTCTTAGAGGTGTACAGTGCTTGGAGCATGCTGGGATAGGAAAATAAGTGTAGAGATATAGCATTGAGAAGTGGAACGAAGGCAGAGAGGCCTGCTAAGATGGGCTCTCTGAGCATGAATAGTTTCCTCTGGGCAGATAAGTGTAGGATGATGAGTGTGTGCTCTCTCCTGGCTTGATTAATGCTGCACAATTAGATTAGATCTGTCCCATTTGATGCCTGACAGGTGCACTGTCTACAAGGAGATGCTGCTTGGTTGTCCCTTACAGTCGGCCGAAGGATGGCTATGGCTCCTCTCACCTTACCTGAGAGGCCTCTGGTTCACAAAGCGTGAAGGGTGGCCTTTGAAATTTTGACCCAGTGGAAACAAATGATGACTGATTTCAGAAAAGGGCTTTTGTGTTGGCATTAACCTAACTGGCTCTTACTCTCCAGTCCTAGGCTGTCTTCCTGCACACAATGCAAGGGCTGTGCTCTTTTAGATGAGAGCAAATGACATTTAGTCCATTTGGATCATAATCACAAGCTAGGGACTCTGCCTTCTACTGCAAGAAATAATGTCAAATAATAATTAATCCAGAGTCTAGCAAAATAGTATTTAGCAAGCCAAAATCCATCTTGGTTTCAGTGGGATCTATCTTGTAAAATTTCCTCTGATAGGCTCTGTTAAAATAGCTGCCATGTTGCATCCCTGAGCTGGCTGTAGTTCAGAGGTGTATAAAATAGACTCTAATTATTGATAGGCTCCTGATCCATATTGAAGTTGATGAAAAATACCGTCTCGACTTCTTTTCTCTCTGGCATATTCTCCATTCATCAGGACTTTTTATTGCCAGTCCCAGTTTTCCACCATCCCCCTACCTGCACCCCTCTCACTGCCACAAACCCATTTCCCATGTGCTTGGGCCCACATTAAGCAATATTGTTGGCTCAGGACTACACTGAATGTCTGCTGAGCTTCAGCCAGCAAGGATTGTTCTAAGGTTTCCAAATTAGCCAAATGTGTGTGGCTTGTCATGGGGATGACGCAAGACGCATCCATAACCATAGGCCATCTCCTGCCAAATCTCATGTTGTTTTTCAAAGCATGAAGGGTACTCACGCTCCTCAAAGAAAAGGTTTTCAGAAGTGGCTTTTATTTTTTTTTTTTTGTAATATTGCATGGCAGTATGGTTTTCTGTAGCTGGAAATGGTTGAACTCTTTTGGCAGTGAAATGATAAAAAAATAAATAAATAAATAAATAATAAGAATAAGAATAAAAAGGAAAAAAAAAGAAATTACCCCCAGGCAAAAATGTTGCATGTAAATTTCTGCCAAAATTATTAAAATTAGCAAAGATTAAGCAACTGAAAAAGGAGCCGTATAATGGGAAGCGATGAGCAATTTTAATACCCTGTGCTCCCAGCCCTGTCAGTAGTCCAAGTCCCTTAATCATCTGCCTATTTAAAATGAATTCAAAAGGAGCAGTATTGTGACTGAAGGGGTAGCCCTGTGTTTGTGGCGTGCTCTGATCATTATGGAGAGAGACTTTATATCAATGCATTTTTTTTAATAAACTATTTAAGCTTCAAGGGAAATATTTTTTTCTGTATCTGAATGAAGCACCAAATAGCTCTCAGTGATTTCCAAGGAAATAAGCTCAGTTGTGTTTATTTGCTTTCTCCCAATGTTGGGCTTGAATTTTTTTGGGTTGTCACAAGGGGAGGGTCCTTCAGGACTGGACTATACAAGACAAATAGTATGTCAAGGTGGCTTCTGCAGTGACAAAAAAAGCATTTTGAAAAAATGCAGCTAGTCGGTAATAAAACAGTTTACTCTCTGATGGAGACATGCAGAAGGTAGGTTTTATATTCTTGCACTTTTTTTTCCCCCCATGAGGGTTCAGAGAGGACCGCTTTCATAGCATGGAAGGAGCAAATGCAGAAGTATGTGCTGCATAGACCAGGCTCTCGGAGACCACGTCTTGCATTTTGCTGCTAGACTCTCTGGAGGCTGGCTTGCTTTCTGTGTTCAGATAACTCTCTTTCCGATTCTGTTGAAGATGCGACTTCCAGAACAACACAAAACAACAAGCTGGCATGGTCTAGCTGATTTTCCTGTCAAGATAAACATCAAGTCAAACCGGAGACATATGCCTTGGGCGTGTGTGTGTAATTTTATAGGAACTACTGTATGTTGCAGTTGGCAATCGAATCCCAGTTTATCCTGACTGCAAAGCTGGAGAGAGACGTGATTCTTCACAGCCCGAAGACATGCACAGGCTCATTTCAATACGTATCTTTAGACTGGGTGAATCTTTATTATTGAGTAGTTTCTATTGAGTTTTTTCTTCTTCTTATCAGTCTCTTTAGTGGTCATTTAAATGCTTTGTCTTAGACTTCTTCATCTGCTTGTCAAGTCTGCAGTTTCAGTGTCCAGACTGTCTGCAGGGCAGTGCGGTCCTGTCCCTGTCTGCGTAGCTGATACGGGAGAAAGCAGCTATGTAGTTACCGTGCGCTAGTAATAATGAAGTGGCATTGCTTGAACAAGTGGTGTGGATTGGGTTGCGATTGCTTGGTATTCTCCGGTCGTTGGATGCACTGCGAGGAGTTGGCTTTACAGGTGGAGCCGTTTTCGTGACACGCGGCTCTGTGGTTATCTCCTTTCCATGTCTGAGTTGCATTGCCAACAGGGCGCAGGACACGGACACCTTCCGTGTAAATAAAACAGTCTCAGATTGTGACCTGCACGATGCGTCTGCACTGGGACAGCAAGGTGTCCTCTTCCCCTCCTGCTCCACCCTGCCCTACCATATTGTTGGGGGGAGAGAGCCGCCTCCATGGGGCTATAATACCCTCTTCAGTCCATAATACCTCCCTGCTCCATTCCCACAACTGCATCGGCTAGTACAGCAAAGCCGTTGAGGAGGAGGAATGAAATGTTCTATCAGAGATGGGGCTGATGAGATGACAACCTGCCCTAGACCCAAGGGAGGAGGGAGATGCCATCTGACTGTAGCTCACAGATGTGCAATCTAGCTTCATTTCTGTTTCTGGGGCAAAAGTATCCTATCGTGTTAGGGACTTGTGGCAGTGCTGCTATCTAGCTGGTGCATCCATCTCCAAGGATCTCGGAGTGTTTTACAAAGGCAGGAAAATGTAATGATCACTAGACTGCGCTAGGGAAAATGGAGACGCAAGGAATCTGAGTGACCTGCCTAAGGCCAGCACTGAATCATTGCCAGGGGCAGGATCTGAGGGTTGGTTTCCCGACTGCTGCAGACATTGCTGCCTCTTCTTCCGCAGGATGTCTTGGATGCTTAGAGCCGGTGAATCATCCTGCTGAAGGAGTATAGTTTATATTCAGGGAGATTTTGAGGCAAGTGTAGGTCTCTATCATTTGTCTTTTAATATTTCCCTTTTGTTCTGGCATGGCACAACAGCCTTTCCACTGATCTAGTGACCAACTTGTTCTCTCATTTGTCTTTTAATATTTCCCTTTTGTTCTGGCATGGCATAACACAGTGATCTAGTGACCAAATTATTGAGTTAACTTACAGTCTAATGTTGACTGCCGCATTACCCATGGAGAGCTATAGAATAGACAAGGTCTTTTACGTGGCTAAATTGAATTTCTGAACTGTGAGAGTGGCATTTTAATCCTATCCCAATTACTGACAGAGAATTGCATTCTGGATAGTCACGCCATATTTCATAGAAAAGTTATATATTTTGCTTTGGCCAGAGTTCAGCGTGTATTCAAAACGAGACATGCTCTCCCAATATAGAGAGATCTCTGTGTATACTGTACTCCACATAGCTTTCCTTAGTATTAGTAACAGTTGCACACATGCCATTAAGATAGAGATTTTGCATGGCATATTTCTGGTATCCACTTGTGTGTGTGTGTTCTCTGGAGACTCTGCGCTCTAAAGTTGTGAATAGCACATTTTTGCTATGATGATTTTGGGTTTCTTTCTAAGGCTCTGATTCCCAAAGGGATGGGATTTTACCTGCAAATAATACATAAACTTCCTTGTGAGCGGATTTAACTCTCAAGGCCCAGCTCCTACAGTGTGAGCAGTCTGTGCCCAGACTGAGCCCCTCTGACTTCAGTGACGTTCCAGTTGGTTGAACAGCTCCATCTGCCACACACGGATGGCTGCCAGGTTTGGGCGCTTCTGTTTTCCCAGTTTGGGATATACGGAGGCCAAGTATCTCTGACCCCGGGTGAATTCAGTGAGAGTTTTGGATGCTCGGCACCACAATGTTGCAAGTTGAACACTGAAAATATGAAGTGCAACAAAACTATAAGTACTTCTGAAAATCATGTAGTTCTATATTTTTCAAATATCCAGTCCTTCTGAAAATCATATAGTCCTATATTTTTTTCAAATATCCAGTACTACTAATATTAATGGTGCTCCTTGAATTTTCAAGGATTACAGTATGCTAGCGGTCATCCGGTGTGCAGGATGCTAGATTGCTGCATAGATTCAGGCAGATTATGGTACTAGAGTGGTGCCATTTTTTTGAAGCCCATGTCATTGGTATTTGAAATGAGACTATTTTTGTTCCTAGGTTAGGACGTCGGGAAGTTCATTTAAACAGTTGCTTCCTTTTCATATAATGCCATATATGGCGTCTGGTCCTGCACAACTGCTTTATTGCATGAGCAATCATATTCACTTCAGTGGCTATCTTAGGGTTTGGGTGTGTGGCATATTTACTCTGCTATAAGCAACCTTAGCACAATGGATGTATGATGTGCACCCGTACCTATGGACATATGATGCACACCCATACACAAATGAAAAACGGTTAGAATCTAGTATAGAGTCACCCCCAGGAAAAATAAGGATCAAACTACACCAGTACATGCGACACTGGTACAGGCATCGTGTGTGCATTTCTATCCTGTGAAAGCTGTTGGTTCCCTGCTACTAGTAGTGAGGGGCTATACCTGTATCTACCATAGTAGCTACCCAAGGAGAGCTGGTCCTCTGTCTGCTCTGTATACCAGTATGGTTCATATCAGTGCATAAAACCAGTGCAAGTTATACCAGTATTAGTTGGTCATGTGTCCAGGCCCTTACTCTTGAAAAGAAGGTTGCAGGATGAGGCACAGGAATGAGTGCTAGTAGCAGAAAAACCAATATTTCTGCAGAAATGAATCTCTGTTCCCTCCACTTGTAGCATGTAATACTACAACCAGTTGCAGAACAGTCAGCTTCTTTTAATCTTCCTCAATGTTGTGTGTCGCATGCAATGAATCGTTTTTTATCCAATTCCAGCCAATCTGGTACTAGATCAAAAATGCTCTTAAATATATTAAGCAACCATCTGGAGGACGGCTGAAGAACAAGGGGGTACGCAATGGGAGACAGCAACATGATTTACTTTAGTCAAGGCTGCAGGAGCCTAGCAAAGGGAGATAAAGGAAAAGGGAATGCTTTGTTGACGACTGCAAAGGAATATACGATGAAAGGAATAATCGAATAACTCATAGCCATGGTTAGGGTCTACAGAACTGCCGATGCTCAGAAGAAACCACTGGCTGTATTACAGTTAGATCCAGAAGTGGAACTGGCTGGTGCTGCGGCCTGGGCAGTGGTAGGGCACAGTGCAGGAAAAGCAGCTGGGGGGTTGCTGCTGCAGGGGAGGAGGCAGCCTTTTTTTTGCCACTGACATGCATCGAGTTGCCATTTAAGCAGTGATTTTCGGTGGCAAAAAAGGAGGTGAAGTCTACCCCTGCAGCAGTGAACCTCTGGCTCCTGCTCATACATTATGCACCGCTGCTGCTTTGCTGCCATCTCTGCTGCTGACCCTGGAGTTGGACTTGCTGCAGGAAAGGTGCAGGGTGTGGGATTGGGGGAGTGAGGTCTTTCTCCCTTTGGATTCCTCCCCCCGCCAATTGTAGTGATCCCTTCTCAGTATTGCAATCAGAAATGTTGTCAGAAAATGTCAGAAAACGGTGATTCATCAACATTGGCACATTCCCATGGAAAAAAAGTTTTATTTCAATGACATTTTGCTTTTGCAGTGGGGAGGGGATTGAAATGAACTATTTCTATGGTAAATCGGAACGTGACAATTTTTATTAGTTTTGAAATGACTTTTCCTGCTGAATTTTATTTTTTATTACAAATTGTATTAGAAATTGCAAAGAGGAGGAAAACGATAGCATCAAATAGAACAATATAAAAGGCTAAATCCCTATGAAACATTTTGATTTATTGAAATAAATTGTTTCTGTTCACCTCAAACTTTAAAGCCAGAATTCATCTATTCCCGCCCCCCCCATACTTATTGGGAAGAAAAACAATTTCAAAAGTGTGAAATTTTCCCCCCACCAGGGAATCTGCCCAGCCCCAGGGAAACAATGTTATCATGCCTTTGTACTGATCAGAGGTGAGGCCTTGCTTAGAAAAGTGTACTTGGCTCTGGTCACTGGGGGCACTTACAGAAGCTGTTGATCACATTGTAACTTGAAGCACTTTACAGAAAGTGCTTGAAGTCACGGCGGGCTCCTATAGAGGTGCAGCGAGGATGCTCCGACATGCTGTAAATGCAGTGCATTAGAGCAGACCTGATTTAATTAATGCACTCCAGCAGCCACCAGCATCATGTGCATCAGTGTCTCGGGGCTGAAAAATGAGGTGGGGCACTTTGAACTAAAGCTGGTTCGATGAGCTTTAGTTCAAAGTGCCCCACTGCCATTTTTCAGCTTGATGCTCTGGATGCTTTTAATTAGCGCAGCTTGGTAATTAAAGACCCCCCCCCCCCCCCCCCCCCCAGCGCATC
>NW_005841857.1:3754052-3780459 GCF_000455745.1 Alligator sinensis
CCCCCCCCCACCACCCAGAGCATGTCTATAAATGCCTGGCATTGTCAAAACCTAATGCAGGGGTGGCTCCTGTGCATGGGGGCTCAGTGCCTCCAAGCACTGACAGAGGCCAGGTGGCAGGGGGTGCTGTTGCCTGCTTTGTTGGCTGGCCAGGTGGAGGCCGTCTGGTGGCCTCTTCACCCCTAGAGCTGGTGCCAGTGGGCAAAGGGGACCCTCTCCCTAGGGTGGGGACCCTGCCAGGGCCCCCTGTTCTGATCGCTGGCTTGATCGCCACCCCCTTCTGCCCACATGGATGCAGGCAGCCAGCCAGCTAGCCAGTCCACTCCTTCCCTGGCTGCACGGGGAGGAGACTCTCTGCCTCCCCATGGCAGACCAGGGGCATGGCAGATAACCCTGGTGGGGAACTGTACACAAGTTTCCCAAAGTGCTCTAATTTAGCACACATTGTTAAGACCTGTTACATTGCAAATACTTCTGGAAAGCAGAAGAGACAGTTCTTGGTTGCTCCTTTGCTCTTTTTCTTCCCTCATTTTCTCTCGATTTCAAATGGCCTCCTTAGGGTTTTTCTCTTCCACCCCCTTGATTCTGTACCCTCTCTGACCTTGCTGTCACCAGATTAGACCACCTGAAGGATGACAGAGGATTATGTAAAAGTAGCTCTCAATATAATGGCCTCTTAATAGCTCTCAGGTCTGCTTCTTATCTTCAGATTTGCATTCTGCAGAGCACCTCAGAAATGAGTAGAGGAGGCTGTTTCAGAAATGAGTCACACTACCAGGGGCTGGTAACCGTTTCCAGGCTAATTTGCCAAATTGCCTTACTTTTTCTGACAAATAGATCAAGTAGGGAAGGGTCAGCATTCTCCAGGAGTGCTGAGCACCTACTGAGGGCTGGTGCCTTGCTCTCTAAATCCTCAGGCACCCAACTGGCCTTCGCTTGGTCCCAAATTTCTCTTTGCTCCTCTTGTTTTGTCACTTAGCATAACTCCTCCAGCAGAGGTGGGAACATTTCTGTTTGCTCGCTGCCAATAGCAGACATCATTGTTTGGATTTTGGAGGTCTCTACGTACTCTGCTTCACACTTCTAGCTCTCTCTTAGATGCCTTTCTCAAAGGGTTTACTAGCCTCTTTTCTCTCCTGGGGTTTTGAAGTATGGCAGGAATTGAGGTTGATGCATAGCCTTGTGTGTCTGTTCATTTTGGATAGGCAACTGGATCACTGAAAATAGGAAATGAATTGGCACAGTATACTTTGTTCCATAGCTTACCGTTAAAACAGGACTGGGGTTCAGGGTTTTCAGTGCTCAGTGTGCTTGGTCAGATGGGATTGGCCAAATGGAAATGCAGTAAGTCCCTTTTGGGGGGTAATTGGCTTCTCTTCCAACAACAGTGATGTCCTTCTCTTCACCCTACAACCAGTTGCTCCAGACTCCTCTCTTTCTTCATTCTACCCCAAACTTGGGACTATTCCTATAGGACCATCTTCCTTTCTGTCCACTTCCTGGATCCTTTAATGCTGTCTTGGGTCATTCACAATATCTAGGATTTGGAAGAAGGCTCCCTGAAGGTGGAGGTTCCCTGCCCAAATCCCCACCCCTTTATGTAAAAGACTGGGGATTGGACTACTGCAGGGAGGTAAGAAGAGGAAATGGTTCTCTCTAAAATAAATACTTTCTAAATGGTATCAACTAATTATTAGGGCTGCCACTGCCATGCAACAGTTAATAAACTCCATGAGCTGGTCTCTGGAGCTTGTCTTAGGGAATGAGTCATAGGTTACATTGGCTGATTGAATGCAAATGAGTGGATGGCTGGGAGGGGCACGGGCCTCATACTTTGTAATGGAAAGGTATGGCTACCGAGCTAGCAACAGGCATTCAGAGCGGACCCGGATGAATTTGGGCTTATAGCATCTTGGCATGGGAAAGCAGATGCATTGTGTGGGGAGTAAAACCCTGAGCTTTTTAAGTTAAGTCCTTTTAAAAATGACCTAGCCTAGCTGGTGGTGGTAAGGGATCATCAGTTAGGTTGTGAGAGTCCCCAGTTTACTTCACAGCATTGAATTTATAGTGCTATGCCTTGTGGGCAAGCAGCTGTGCACAGACAGCTCCTGGAACAGGGATGTTTTCAAGTGGAATTCACCCAAGTGCTGAGCAAATCTAGGAACTAGTTCAAGCTGCCAACTTCAAGTCTGGAGTAAGAGCTTCTCCAAAATCAGCTCTTTTGGATTCCTTGCTTATTTTGGCCTGTTACAGACAGAGACCCAAGCTGTGAAATTTAGATGCAGATCTAAATTTTGCTGAGACTTGGAGTTAGGGGTTTGGACCATTTCCTAGTACAAAAGCATGCTGAATCAGGAATATAGCATCGTAGGACAGTAGAGCTGGAAGGGACCTCGTGAGGTCATTTAGTTCAACCCCTTGCTCAGAGCAGCAGCATCCCTGACTAACTCATCAGACTGAATTAATTCATTGTTTTTGTATTAGATTTGCTGCAGACCTGCACTTTTGGCTTCATTTGTTTTTTGAGTTTGGCTTCACTTGAACACAGAGTTCAACATGAAGGTTGTGGCATTGGGGGTGTGAAACCACATGGACTGAAACCAAGGAAATGATTGCACACACCCCACTGGAGCAAAACAACTGTGTTTCTGCTCTGCTGCCGCTCTGCCCTCCATGAGGCTGTGAGCACCTTGGAAGTAGGGCGGAATGGGATTGTCAATATGATAGGGCTGAGTTACGTATATTGTTACTTTCAGGGCCTCTAGGAGAAATGCCATCTGCTCTGGTGACAACTTCTGCAAGAATTTTTCAAGTGATGGATGAAGCCGTTCCTAGGTCACAAAAGCATTCATTGGCACTACATAGTCCACTGCCAAAAAAATCTCTCTTTTTTTGTTTTGTTTTGAAAGATTTAGGAGTATATGGATATGTGCGGCCAAAAAAAAAAAGGGGGGGGTTTAGGTTTATGGGCAGTTATTTTAGTAGCAAGAGCACAATCCAAATGTTACAGCATGCAAGTGGGATTCAGAGGGTTCAGGTCTTAGAGTGTGATCTGAGATAAGTCACTCATCCGCTCTGTGACTCGGTTTCCCAACTAGAAACTGGTACTATGGTAAGAAAAAAATTCTTACCATACAGATTGCATACAGTTCCTTTAGGGTGCCTTGAAGTAATGGTATGCTTTCCCTTCCTACCCACTGCCCCATCTGGCTTGGGGTTTTAAAGACACCATTTAGCAGTGTATGCGCATGTGGGCATTCTTGCCCGACGGTGGTACTGTACCGCATCATGTACAGAGCGGGATGCTGCAGTGATGAGGTGGGCAGTACTAGAGGGGGACTATAATTGGCCATGGTGTGGCACTGGCTGTACCTCTGCTACAAAAGAAATGTGAAGACTCACTAATAGCAATTACCCTTTCTACTCTGAGACCGAGTACAACTACTGTTTCTATGCCAGGGTCTGTTCCTGCTTCCAGGCGTCCAGCTGCTTCCCTCCTGAGGGCCCAATGCCATCCCAGCTGTGTCAACAAAGCCTAAGGACTTTTGTGCTGCCAAGAAAGAAGTCTGATAACACCTGTGCAGAGTCCAGGCTTTGTTTTTCTGGGTTGCATCAGGGAGGTTGTTCTGTTGTCAAACAATTATGGTAGGGCTCTGACTTAACTCTTCCACTACCAAAAGACTTTCAAAATATCAGCTTCCACTTCTGTTTGGAGGGGAAGGGGAGCAAAAGGGGGGTGATCTTTGAGGATAGAGTAGTACCATGCTTTTAAATGCTTTTGTATGGTCCCCTTTGATGGCGGATTGAGGAGAAGGCCTAATGTGCCAAAACGCATTGTTGTTTTCATTCTAATGCCCTCAGTAAAAGGGGGAAATAGTCTTCAGAAATGGGCTGCATGTTAAATAAATTAATGTTATTAGTACTGCATGCTCTATAATAGCTTTTGCTTAAAAACAATCCCATAAACAAGGAATAAAGCATTCAAAGTCCAAGCTAATCGAAATGTTTTGGTTCAAAACTTTCTACAGGAAAATGCAAGTATTCAGTCAAACTTGAACAAAGACATTTGAGTAAAATATCTCTCGAGTGTCGGCTCCTAAATTCCACCCCTACATACAGCACACAAGACTGAAACGTGGTCCCTTGGGACATGGGCTACTACAATATCCTATGTGCTGTGTATAGCTTGTGGCTGCAGAGAGTCCAGGAAGGCTCCAAATGGCCTGTTTGGAGAAACAAAAAAGCCCCAATGAAGATATTACAAATTCAGCCAAGCTCATCATCAATAGCTGATTATTGGCAGCTCAAATCCACACCTATGACTGGTGCTTTGTACCTTAATTAAAACAAAGGTATCTTTATCAATAAACTATGGCAAGTATGTGCCGGCATATTTTGCAAACATAATCCCTGACTCCCTTTTGATTTAGTAAATGGGCTTACGTTAAGATTGATCCTCTTCCCATAGTCCATTTGTGCTCACTTTCTGCATTGAATTACATATCTGGCCCTGTGCCAAGCAGTGCTCCCCCATCGGGATGATGAAATCTCAGCTGCAGTGATGCTCATTTATGTTTTACAGTGTGCCATCTACTTATTACAATGGGCTCAGGAGACTTAACGCTTTGGTGAGATGTTATCTGAGGATTCAGATTGCTGTCAAACCCTATTATGCTGTCTTTGGTTCACTTCTCACATGGCTGGTTTTTGAAGGGACAATGGTAAGGGGAACCAATCCAGGTTAAATGGTGCAAGCCAGTTATGACGAGAAATTTTCCCAAGCATTGGGCTCAATTTTAGGATGAGATTCACCTGGAATTTGTCAGCTTGATCCTGTCGGATAACTTCAGGGTAAGAATTCAGAGTGGTTGGCGTTTTACCCATTCCTCTCCAAATCAGCCCCCCCTGTATCACATTTGTGTTTTTGGGAAGTTGATTTCTGAATGAGGACAGTTTTCATTTTGTTGAACGTCCATTCAGGGCACTAACAGATGTGCAGCTCCCTGTTGTAACTCATGACGCTTCACAGGAAGTGCCACGAGTTACAGCAATTCCCCTGACCCAACAGATGTTCTCTTTTGGGTCCAGGGGGTTGGGGGATCAAGCTCCAGTTTGGAGCCAACTGTGTATTTGCAACCTCTCTCCCCTAACCTCTCCCTCATCCTCCCCCCAGCTCTGGTGCTATCTTCGGGAGGGGAGGGGAGGGAGCTTGGTTTGGGGTTTTTCCAGCCTGTGCTGGATGGGGGGGGGGGGGGGGGCATTCAATCCACCCCACCCCACTCCAGCACAGGGTGGGCAAACCACAGATGGAAGTCCCTCCCCTCATACCTCTCCTCCCATCCTGAACACAGCACCCGCTCGCCGTGCGAATTAACCGCAGTTAATGAAAGCAGTTTACTTCTGCAGCACTTTCATCTGAACCCTCATAAAATGAGGGTTCATTTGTTGAATGATCGGTCACCTTTAAAGCACTCTGCAGCCATGCCCTTCTGTCAGGGCATAGCTGTAGAGTCCTTTCGGGGCCAATCACATGACAAAGCGTCACTTCTGTCAGCGCCCTCATTGCTAGACTGCATCAAAGAGCGAATAGACTGGGAGTAGGCCCAAACTGAAAGAAAAATAAAACTGAACCAAGAGAATTTGCTTTGTTTGTTTTTTATATCACGATTTATAAATCAAGAGTAATTAAAGTCAGGAATAATCCTTCTTGGGAAGAACGAGAGGGCTGCATACAAAGGATCGGTGAAGTGCCACTGACATTTTGAGAAGCACGTGAGCT
This sequence comes from Alligator sinensis, assembly GCF_000455745.1. Lineage (NCBI taxonomy): Eukaryota > Metazoa > Chordata > Crocodylia > Alligatoridae > Alligator > Alligator sinensis. The sequence continues at coordinate 3,759,832 of NW_005841857.1, forward strand.
GGGCTGCTCTCTGTTTAATTCCCTCCCACCTTCTCCATCTGTAGATCTTGTTATCAGTCAGCAAGCCAGTGTGTGATAGCTAAGTGGCATGCAATCCCTCTAGGTTCACGATTACATCTTCCGTTTTCATCCGAGGTACTTTAACAGACAATTGCTTTACAAAGTGCACTGTGTTCTCTAGCTTAGGTAGTGGGGATCTGCAAACTATATCCCAACACCTGACCTGTTTGGTGGCTTTTAGAGATATGAGGCTGCTCATGAGCGTGTGATCTGATCTCTTGACTTGCTGTGTGCATGTGAGACTGCCAAGAGCCTAACATGTGATAGAAAAATATCGTTCAGGCAAAAAGCATAAAGCATTCCGGGTGTGCGTCCACATGTGCAGTTAATGTGACTGAATAAACTCCGGTGCAGTTTGTGCTGGAGTTTATTGCTCCTGAGTGCTTCATTTACATGTGCACCCAGGACTGCAGCATGTTGAGCTGGGTCGGAGCAGCTCGAGCTGGCAGTGGACCCAGGAGGCCTGGGGCTGCTCCGACCTGGCTCAACAGGTTGCAGAAGGGCTGGATGGGGCATGAGAGTGCTTCATTGCTGGGCTTGGTGGGGGGCAGCCAGTGTCTACACATGCATTACAGTGCACTAAATAGTGCCGCTGTAGGATAGTACTTGCATTGCCAAATACTATCTTACGGCAGCTTTTATTAGTTTACTGTGGTCTAATAGGACTGCATGTGTAGACACTGAGACTTTACGGCGGAGCTAATTAAACGTCTCCTGTAGACATGACCTGGGACTCCTTCCTGTGGTGGAAATAACATTCGGTATTGCCTCACTCCCATGATTCTGCATGCCTGGCATAAATAGCATTGAACAATGACAGAAGTGAGGGGATGCCACCTCTGTGTGCAGTGTGGTAAGAAAGGGACTAAGATGAGGAAGATTCTTTGAAAGGAGGGACTTAAAAATGAGATAACTTGCTGGGTGGTGTGGTAGCCCATTGTCCTTCTTTTCTGAAAACAGCCCAAAGTTCTCCGACAGGCTTTGAACAAAGAAGAGGCATCTTGCTGTTCTCTTCTTTCAACACCTGGTCATTTTTCCCTGCAAAAAAGTCATTAGTCGGCTTTATTTTGTATCCTTTATTCTTCAAATACCTTGGAGCAGGCTGTACCTGAGAAGGGGGACAGAAGCAGCCTCGGTGTCCCCCACTGCAGTGAGCTCGGGGTAGCTAAGTGTCACCTTGAGTGCAAAAGCAAAAAGGTTTTTTCTGCCAGTGATATCCAGCTCAAGCAGCTGATTATCTGTGATCCATATGCTGTATCTAACCATTCAGCTGCAAAACGTGCCTGCCCAAGTGCATTAACTGTTAGGCAACCCAAGTAAATTAGGAGCTAAACAAACTGTGTGTGTCAAGGTTTGCAGATGCTAAATTTTCGTTGTATTCAGGATGCTTCCATGTGTGGAAAAAAAAAACACAGCATTAATTAGGTCAGTAGTCTGAGCGTTAAACTTTTGCTAAATTGATAAAAAGAAAAGATTAATCCAACCACAGCAAAATTATGTTAATTGCTATTGTAACTAGTTTAGAGCAAAGAATGTAGTGGAGGGCATAATATATCGGGACTTAAACTATATCAAAAGCCTTTCTTGCTATTTTCTTATGCATAAACTGCTTGATAGAATTACTATTGGCTGGGAACATCATTGGTTGAACAGCCACAAGAAAGGGTGACTGGAAATGGATCTGTGTAAAAATGGAAGGAGGGCTGGGATCCCACGGAGTCTCTTCTGGGGCTAGTGGTACCTAATATTTTTTTATCAGTGCAGGACTAGGGAGCTTCCTGACCAAGTTTGCAGGTGGCACAACTCTGGGAGGATTTGCAAGCACCTTGGAGAACAGAGGCAGAGTTCAACAGTGTCTTAGGAAATCAGAGACGTGAGCCGTAGATGACAATAGGAAGTTCAGCAAAGGCAAAGGTGAAGTGCTGCAGCTGCGTGTAAAATAAATGCATTTGTACAGAACGGGGGTTAACTGGCTAGACACTAGCACTGCCGAGGAGGGTCTGGGGGTTATGGTGGATAACAAAGTCAAGATGACTCAACAGTGCAATGCTCACCTCTACATGTGCACACACAGCAAAGGCACTTTGGGACTATATTACCAGAAGCATTGTGTGCAAGACAGAGGAAATGCTAGAGTTGGTCTACTCGGTGTCAGTTGAGCTTTAGCTGGAATACTTTGTCCAGTTCTGGGTAGAAACTGGATGATTTAGGGATAGTATGGGGTGGGGTGGGAGGAACCTGTAGCACACGTGCCTCAAGTGTCACGAGCAGCCTCTGTATTGCACACAGCAGATTGGGGAAGAGACACAAGGCAGTGGCAGCCAGGGCAGGGAACACAATACAGAGCAGGAGACCAGACAGAGGCCACGGGGCAGAAAGCAGATGGCAGAGCAGGTAGGGGAATGGGATCAGAGTGGCACTCGGTGTAAAGGGCAGTTTGTGGCATGCTTGCCAAAAAGCATGGCCCTGACTAGGATAGCACACCCTACAACCATACGATTGTATGAATATTCAGCCAGGTTTTCTACTTTAATGTATAGAAAGCAGAAAAAAGGCATTTCTGGCAAAAACATACAAATCTGATACAAACAAGGTGAACCTTCAGCGCTGAACCCCCTCCAACCCCCCACAGTTGGCTTCCTTATTGCAATGTGCGTAGAAAGCTCTGGGGACCTCAAATGATTTGGCTTTCTTGGTTTCACATGGACACCTGCAGGGTTAAAATCTGATTTTTTTTTCCCCCCTATTTATTTATTCTTTTTTGTTGTGTTTTTTTAATTTTTTTTTTGGTAAATCAGGCCCTTTGCAGTATATCCAGAGTCTCCAAAGAGCCCTGTAAGGTAGTTGTGGCTTCTCTCTGGCACAACATCACCTGACTGTGCAGGATATTTCACTTCGTTTCCTTTTGCCTGACAGTAGAGGACAGGGCAGAGCGCGGAGAAAGGAACCTTTCTCTCACCTTCTTAAATGTTCTCGTGCATTTTGAAGTGACTGTCAGGCTTGATTTGGTTGAATCTCTGTATGAAAAACACCTTTTTCACTCTGTTTCTGATGAGACCCATACAGTCGTCTCCAGACTAATACAAGGAGAGCGTCCCTTTATTTCTCATTTTGCATTTGTTTAGCAGCCCACCCTGCCCCAAGCAATAGAAGGTAGCTCTCCGTTCTGGTCTGTCTTTGAGGTCCCTGTATTTTTTCACGTACCCTATGGCTCCACACACTTCGTGTTGGAAGGCATAATAAAAAGTATTTTTCCAGTCATGGCTGACTGCTGGTTGCATGGAGCAGAAGCAGACTTTCAAAGCCCCTTGCCAAAAGCTGGAGTTTTAACCCCGCAGGAGCCACTGCCGAATTGGGAGCAGCTTTTGGCTGAGCACCTACTACAGAAATCTCTTGTGTTGTAAACTTGGGTGGCAGCTGTGTCAGGATTCAACTTCTAGTATTTGTCTGAGCAGCGAGGGGAGTGTGAATGATGCTGAGGAGTGGACTCCACCCCTCCTGCATGCAACTAGGAAGGCAATTCAGCGCCTGGAAGCCCCTCGAGCGTCCCAACACTTTTGTTCTGGGACAGACATCCCTTTCCTCTCCCTCCTACCACCCCCCCCCACCGATTTGGGATGGCTATTTTTTTTTGGGGGGGGGGGGGGGGGGGAGATGTGAGTGGGGTTTGTGAGTAGAAATGGTAATTGAAGTCTATTGAGGTGAGAATTCAATGCAATTCTATACAGTTACTCAGAGGGCTGGATCCTACCCCACCTATGAAGCCTAAATGCAATGCTGCTGTCTTATTTTTGAGTCCCTGAACATCCATTAAAATCCATCTATTTTTGCATTGTGCTTTCATCTTAGCCTTAAGGCTAAGACATAGAGGAGCCACAAAGAGAATAAGGACTCGCCCACCCTTCTGTATTTCCAGATATTCAGAGACTCCAGCTAAGTGGAGTGGAGTTGTGTTTAGGTGCCTAACTGGTGGAACAGGATCTGGCCTGTAGTATTCAAAGGCTAAAACACTGAGCATTTTAAGTCTCAGGTGCATGATACTTGTAGGAAATTTTTGTCCCGTGGCCACTGACTTTAAGGGAACCATATTTTCATGGCCCAGCTCTTGAAAAGCAAGTCTTTTCAGATATGTCTGGTTCAGTATTACCAGTCATCCAAGGATGCAGGTCTCATTCTCTATAAGAAATGCAGAAGTGACATTTATTTTTTAATTGGTTCATTATCAGTTACCAGTAGTTACTTACCTAATTGTATTATATGGCAGTTAGAGCTCATCAAAGCATTGGACAATTATTAACTAATTAGTTGAAGTCTTCTTGTCATGTGAAAGGTCCTGTTGGTTTTCCTATTACCTAGGCTTTATTATCTGGGAAGAGTTGTATTGGTTACAGACTAGAAAACTCAGATAACATGTGGCTAGCCAGCACATTGTGGACACCCATGCTGAAGCTTTGCATGGCACAACCTACACAATTTCATTTTCTGATTTTTGCATCAAGCCCTATAACTTGGGGAGGGTAGAAAAAAAAATACCTCGATGATCAGCATTTTCCTATAGCTGTCCAAATCAAGGGAGGAGAGTTCTGTGCATATGAGACTGGGTTTGTTGTGAGGTTTAGGAATGGCATTTTTTGTAACCTCATCCAGATTGTGGGAATGGAAAGAGTACTGATAAAAGACTCTGAGTTGCATGCAAGTGTTATGTACTGCTTACAAAGTCTACCAATTTAAAATGCAGATGCTGTTTACGTTTAAACGTATTTATCATTTTTGGCCTTTTTTGGGTTTCCCCAGGTGATCTGGCTGAGTTCTTCTAGGGGTGTGTGTTTTGCATGGGCTGCTAAGCTTTGTGGGAAATGGCACAGGTTGGTGGAATGAATGGGCAGTACTCCCACTAGTCGCTCTCTATGCGCCCCTTGTGTATGGGGTATGTATGGGTGGTGTGCAATTTAAATTCCCAAGGGCTTGGGCTGTAACTAATGACTGCCTTGGGGAAGTTGCTCCTGCACACCTGAGATACAGAGTTCCCTTAAAACTTGTTGGCTGCAGTGGCAATGGAAGAGCATAGTACAGCCTGTACTGAGCCCCTTCCAGAGCAGTCTGTTGCATTGGACCCATGCCTTGGCTCCTGTACACTGCCAAACCAACTGGGCCTGAGTTGTGCCCAGACACTGTTTCTCATCTAAGCCTCTCAAGAACACTTTTTGGGGGCAGTTTCTCTGTCTGGCACCTCTCTGTCAATCATGGGCCTGGCTGCCCCATGGCCAGTGCTGAACCCCCGCATTTCCTTAGTAGCTTATGCGTATTCTTCCAAAAACTCCACCCTCATGGGCACTCCAGGTTACCTTTTTACCCTTCAGACGGATACCGCGTGGTGGTTGAATCAAGGAAAACATTGGCTGGGCAAAAGACCTTCTTAGAGATGTGTTTGCAATGGTAAAAAGCATAAGAGAAGTACAGATGTGGGTTAAAAATAAACACCTGCATATGCAGTTCTCTCCTTTTGGCTTCTCAACACTCTTGAGAGCCCATGGGGTCTTAGTTCATGCCCTTGAAGGACTACAGGTCCCTTTTGCCTCTCCTGATGAATGCTCTGGTTCTGGGGTGGTGGTTCCCATTGCTGGAAAGCGTCTCTTTAAAAACGGGCTGTAATACTTCTGCTGTATTCCTTAGGGGGGGGTTCCCATGCCCTAGCCCTGCCTTGAGGGGTCTCTGAAACAGAGCTATTATTTCCTGGAGCACCTCGGTCAGCAGCCCCTTTTTCAGGACAGTGGGAGGCTAGTCCATGGTGGCAGGCCTCGACCGCAATTCAGCACGGTGGCTACAGCTCAGGAGAAAAAGACGGCCTCATGGATGTGCTCAGCAGGGAAGTGGAGATGCACTGGGTTCTTTCACAATACAATAATGGTGGGCATGGACATAACCCTAAAATTGGCCCAGATGTACTTATTATCACCTTACAGAATTGAGCCATACAGTATGGAAAGGCTCAGGAAAATGCAGCAGTCAGACGAGAAGGGTGTGTTTGGAGTCATTGTTTTGGATTCTCCCACAGATGCAATCTGGCCCCTTGTGCAAAGCATGTGGACGTTTTTTTTACCGATCCAGTCATGCTGCAAAGTATAAGAGCCATTTCGGCATCTGCTTGAGTTGGAGAGCTTCCCAGGGCAGGGCAGGGCAGAGTTCAAGGTCACGAAAGGCCATAGAGATTTACTTTCAAAGGTGCTAAACACTAAGCGCTCCAAAGGAAGTCACAGGGAACTGCATAAGCTCAGCTTCTCTGAATATTAGATGCACTGGCTGATGTGCAAAGTTTGTTCACATGCAATGCAAAGATCATACATGAAAAATAAAGCATAGACTTTGCATGATCTGGTTATTAAGCCTTGCTCACTGAGCATTTTGTCTCATTCACTGGTGACTCCTAGGCACTGTTGCTGGTCTGGGGATTCATTCACGTTGCGATCTGCGTTTTAGAGCGTCTATGCCCCTGCAGCCAGCAATATCTAGGCTAATAGGTGGGGAAGAAGATCGTGAAATCATAGAGAAGCAGGGCTGGACGGGTACTCCCTAGGTCATCTACTCCAACTGCTCATGATCATTCCTATCCCATCCAAACCATCTCAGTCAAATCCATAATCTAAACTCTTAGCAAAACCATAGTCAACCCTGACACACTACAGGACATAACACCCTAACCTCCCATAGGTAAAGCAGGGGGACTATGGCAGCCAACATCCTGTTTCTGTAAAAGGTTGTTAATATTTGTTGAAGAAATCCCAGGAAGAGGACTACAGAGGAAGGCAAACCCCCCCACAGTCCACACCAGTCTGACGATGGGTAAAATTTCTTCCTGACCCCAAATATTGTGATCTGTTTGATCCTGAGCAGAGGGGCAAGACGTGGATTAGCATGCGACCCTTTAGTAGTATGGCTTATGATATCATGTAGTCATTGTTAGTTATCAAGCCTTGGGATCTCAAGGACTGAAAGTATAAAGGGTTTCAGCTAAAGGAGTAAGCTTTCCTGCTTGGTAGCTGTGGTTGTCTTATAAACTTTGTGGATCAGCCAACGCAGAGAATGGGTTGTATATAGTAAACACCAGTTATTTGCCTAAGTACAAATAACAGTTCTCATTTGGTGTGTGCGATTCAGGAACCGATTTTAGGGGAGGAGAGAAAAAGCCCCTGAACTCTGAGTTTGCCCTAAAATATTTGAACAGATCATTTAGATGTTGTTTTCTTTTTGTTATTTTCTTCTCCAAGAGATGAGTGTGGAGCTGTTGATTAAATGGTGCAGAATATCCTCCTTATATAACCCTTCTGCTGGGCTGGGTTCCAGCTTTTCTTGATTTCCTATGTTTCGTACCTCTGCAAAAGATATTAATTCCATGTTAATTATCATATTGGGGTCAACTGAGACAACAGATTTGGTATGTGATTTTATATGACTTTTATAGCACATTCCCTGCTACTCATTTAATATTTAATACTTATTTCTACAAATCCAGAAGGAACGAAGGCCAACCTGGTTACACTTATGTCTATAAAATTAAATACCTTAATAAGTGGCTTCATTTTCAGCTGGACAATATAAGCAGAAACTACGGAATATCAGTAGGGAGGAAGGGTTAAGTCGTTGTACGGCCTTATTGAGTTTATTACCGGATCCTGGGTCCAGACTTCAAAAAGGTGGTTGCAGAATTGGAAAGGTTAGAAAATTGCTGCAGAATTATTCAAGGTGTGGAAAATAGTGAACAGCTTAAACTCCATCTCTTTCATTTATTGAAGAAGAGGTTAAGAGGGAATTGGGTCATGGCTGTACTGTCTGAAAGAAGGTATAAAAATGTGATTGCACTGAAATCGTTTCATAAAAGAAATGTAACCCAGCAGCTAGGTATCTGGGGCAGCAGTGATGCATAGTGTGGTGGTGACTCTGGGGTGCTGGTGGTGAGGCCATTTGGCAGCAGTGGCAGCTGTTGTTTTTCTCCACAACCCCCGATACCCCTAAGTCAGCAATGGGGGTTGCTTCCCCAGTTACCCTGCCTTACTTATGCCACTGTTTTACACCATACCATGAATGATCAGTGGCCTGGGAGATGAGTCTTATGAGGAAAGGCTCAAAGAAGTTGGGTTATTTAGCCTGCAGAAGACTAATGGAGGATTTGATAACAGTCTTCAAATACCTTAAGAATTAAATACAGGATGGAGATGGGTTTTGCTCTATGGCTGTAGGGGACAGGGATCAGTGACAACCTCAAGCTGAAGCAGGGGAAATTCAGGCTAGAAATTAGGAGGAACTTTTTGACTATCAGGCATTGGAACAGGCTACCTGGAGAAGCGGTGGAGTCTCCATGCTTGAAAACTTTCAAAAGTAGGTTAGACAGACACTTGGCTGGGATGGTTTAGTTGCGGATGCTCCTAACTTGAGCAGGTGGCTGGGTTAGATGACTTTGAGGTCCCTTCCAGCCCTACTTTCCTATGGTCCTATGAAAACTGCATTGAAGGAAACATCGCTGGTAAAATCTGCCCCATACCCACCCCTTCTGTAAGCAACCATCACCCCGTCTCTTTAACCCCCTGAAAACATTTCTTTTTACCCCACCATTTTTTTTTTACAGCCTTGGTAAGAACATGCAAATTTGGTACCGATTTCTTGAAATTCAGGAGGATTTGACCAACTTTATATGGCACTACTCCTAGTGAGGTATTTTTGTATGCATGTAGGGAGAGAGCATGTTCTCTACCTGGACCGGTGTGATGAGAGCATGAGACTAAATGGTGATGGTGGAGAGAGTTGCAACATAGCAGCGAAGGAGTTGGCTCTTCAGTCTGGCATGCGTCTTTATAATTCCATGAGTGCCCATTTAGTGAATTAACATAGGGGAGAGATAAAGGGTATGTGAGTGAGGTTGGGAAGGTTTGGATGGCATGTAAGCCGCTGCAGATCTTCCCCTCCACCCTATGACCTACAGGCCAGATCTGGGCATGATGAGATTGGATCCATTCCATGGCATCAGGGATCAGTGGCATGCAGTAGCAGAGGCACCTTCTCCACCCTATGCTGTGCATCTCTCTGCTGCATACTGCTCTCTCGCCTCCCTATTTCAGACCTCATTTACTCCTGCTGCTGAATTTTCCATTCCTCATCAGTGCTGCTGCCAGAACTCAGTTGCATTTGATGGTGAGAGTAAGCAGGGCAGCAGTAGGGGCCATGAGAGTGTGAGAGCAGCCCTCAGCATGGAGCAGGAAGGGCTTGGTAGCTTACAGCAGCTGCTGGGTTGCAAGGCCTGCTGTTCTTAAAGGTTACCTTTTCATTGACTTGCCCCAGATCACAGGGGAGATCTGTGCCACAAGATGGATGAGTTTTCTGCATCTGGAGATCTCTGGCTAGTCATCCTTGCATCCTGGCATGTGAGCCCAGTTTAACTCCCCCAGAACCAACTCTGGTCTGGTCTCACTCATAACCTTGAGGAAGTCAAGCTTCCCAAGGAATGAGTTTGGAAATGCATGAAAGAGAAACTTGAGAGCTGGGTGAGGGTGCTGAGCTTAGAGAACAGCCCAGCTGCAGCCCAAGCCGGGGAGATGAGTTGAGCGGTGCTAGCAGTAACATCTGCTTTTTCCTTGGCTGGTTGGGGCCCACTCATTTTGTATACCCCCTGGGCTCTGAGTCTTGTCTGACACCTCTTCAGCAGCTGGGGTCTGAGCACTTTCTGAGCCATGCTCTGTTGTGCTGTTTTTGTCCTGGCTAGTCCTGGCTTTCCAGTCCCTGTGAAAAGGGTGCAATGACCTACATAGAGAAGACTGATTTTAGCAGCTTGCTTCCAGGCACTGGGTGACAGGCTGAATCCAGCACTTTGGTGCTTCTTGGTGAGCCACGTGCATTTTCCTCCTGTACTGAGACTCCAGGCCAATCATGAAGGGGACGATGCACCTGTAGTGGGCTTTTCCATTACTCTGGCTCCCATAGTTTTTTCTCCTATATTCTGGCATAAGACATTAAATGCAATAATGCGTGTTGGCATTATTAGTATTATCCAAAACAACATCCACAGCAATATTCCGGATAAAACCAAGTCTTAGGATATGGTCATGGACTTCATGGTTTAAGCTCTACAAATGAGCTTGTAGTCTAATGGAGCAATCTAACAACTCACTGCCATATCAAGGGTTCCTGTCCTTCCCTTGAATATCTTCCCTTGAATATATTTTACCAGCTACAATGGGAGAGGGGTATCAGCTCATTTGTCTAAACAGACAGGGTCCAGATCCGTTTTCTCCAGCCAAAGGTAGAATTGAAAAATCCCTTGGGAATTGCCTACTGTGTTTGGTTTTAGTAATCCTAAACCAAAAACCATGAGGCAGCTACTTTTGTTACCTAGTAGAGAGCTCTGGTGCCTGACTGAAGCCAGTGAAAACGGGCTTGTTTGCTATTCATGTTATGTGATTCCAGCATGCTGCCGAGATTGTTGAGGGAACCAGATGTAACCCTAAAGAAATGCCTCCAGATAGCAAAGCAAAGGGTAGGCTTCTCAGCCAAAAGGATCAATTCTTTTCTCCAGTCTTTTATTATAGCTACATACAACCATGAGATGAACTGGCCAGGTGATGTGGGCCCAAACACCAACAACAGGCATATCCGATACGATTCTACCAATTCTTCTTTGCACCCAGCCACACCACCATTGCTACAGCACTACCATTATCAGTGGATTCTTTCAGCTCATTGGTAGAAAATAGATGGTAGTAAATGAACCAGAGAATTTGGAACAACTTGAATTTGTGCTTTGACTTCCTTTCCCATTTCCTTTGATTAAAAGTATGTACCTCCAGCTGGTCAGTTTGGTGACTACTTTGGGATGACTCTTCGATTCCTTGCTAATGCTCAGTTCTCACGTAGCAGCATCTGTGAGCAAAGCATAATCCTTTCTGGCTGTCTAAGAGAATCCCTCCTATCCTGGCAGGTGATGGCCTCACCTCAGTTACTTAAGCCCTTGGCACTTCCCAGTAGGACTATGGCAAGGAAATGTAATGCCTGAATGCATAGGAATAAATAGCTTGTATAAAATGCTGTAGTATGCCTCCTCCATGGCAAATGCAAGCAAATGAAATCTATCCTTTGCTTGAGGAAAATCAAATTGTGCTTAACATTTCAGTCTTTATCTGCAAAGCTCTCTGTAGCTTTGGCTCAGGATATCAGAGTTTGCCTGAAGGTCCAGGGTGAAGAGCATGGTTGGTGGATGGATTCTGTGAAAAAAGGGTTGGACCTCTTCTGTGTGGGCACCCGAGGAGGAAGGCCAGCCCAAGACTTGGACATGAAGCTGGGGGGAGGGAGGGGGGGAAGCAGCAAGAGATGGCCAATGGTCATGGACATGCATAACACTTCAAACAGCCTAAATGTAGTTTAAACCTGAAAAGGACTGATGTACAAGCCTGTTAAACCTACTGAAAGCTGCCTGGCAGGGTTCAAAAGTGGGCTTGGGAAATCAAGTACTGTTTTGAATCAGTTCACTGTGAATCCATTTAGTATTATGTGCAGCCACCAAGCATTCTGCGACTTGGGTCTAGCTGGCTCCTCAGGCCTCCACGCTGTATTGCACCTCGCCCCATGAATGACTGGTGACTCCCAAAACTGGGCGGGGGGTACCATTTGTAGGCAGCAGCATTGGTGGCAAGTGGCAACCACCTGCAGACACCGGTGGTGGCAAGGGGAGGTGGGGGTGGCGAGCAGGGACCACACTTAGATGCCAGTGGTGGTGACCAGCGACTGCCTGCAGAAGCAGTGTCGGCTAATCTCAGGGAGGGCATGTGCCCCCCCATGCCTCCCCTATGAGTCACCTATGCCTCACCCCTCTCCCCCAATAGCTATAAGTATCCTCTCTGGTATTCAGCCAGAACCTGCATGCTCCCCCTTACACTCCTTTTACCTTTTGTTGGCACTTTTCATCAATGAACTCCCTTGCTCAATAACAGTTATCTTTCTAATAACCAGCTGTGTCCATGTTCTCTACTTGACCACAGACTTCATCATGCATCCCCCACCCTCATGAGCCCAAAAGTGTGGGTCCAAATTGTCCCTCCCCCTCACCAGAAAATCAGACAAGCACACTACAGACTTCAGTCAATTGGAGACTTGACATTTACTGAATTCATGTTCAGGAGAGAAGGGAAATCCCCAAGCCAAAGATCACCAACCCCCTGGGATGTCCAAAGCGTGGGGGCAAACACCCCCCCACCCCACCCCCTATCTCGTACCCTGCAAGGTATGCTGGGCTGGGTGTTCGCTCCCCACAGGGGCATGAGAGCCAGGGCACTTCACACAACTGTGAACCACTTCCAATCAGTGACATCTGGGAACAGTTCAGTTGCATCCATCCATCCCCAGGTGTGTGTGTGACTGAACCACTAGCTGCAGCACCTCTGCAAAGAGTTCTCCTAATAAGGAGCCCGTTTCATGTTGCTGGAGTCCTGCCTGTTATCACCCAACACACAGCTCGTGAAAAAAACGGTCAGGCCTGAAGCCAGGCAATGCAAGTTTTCCTCTCATCCCTTTGCGGGGGATGTTTTGTGCCCTGAAGAGCTCTTAGGGCTTTATCTAGGTTAGCACAGAGCCAGCATTTGTATGTGGACCCCCAAACATGCATGGGACTCCAGAAAAGCAGTCCTTGCTTATTTTAAAGTCCATTCACTCACGGCTCCAGCAGGATCGGACATTTGAAGTCATATTTAACATTGATTTTGACCTGACTCAGAAGCTCAGGTCTTTGACCTTTTCCAGTTGCAAGGTGGAGAGATCCCTAGCTCAAAATTCAGCTCTGCACTTTTTATTCTGCATTACAGTTTGGGTTTAGAAATGGCCATTCCTAAGAGCTCTCTGCTGGTTGGAGCCCAGTCTCATGTCTCTTTAGTTATGTTAAATTATCATATTCTGGCCCTGATTGGGCCTCTTTCCAGAACTTAAAACAGAGCAGAAATGTAACGTGATGCTACAGACCTCCTCCTTGATCCATGTTTTTACATTCCTTCCTTCCACTTGTTTTGGCACCATTCCCCTTTGCCAGGATCATGCTGTTATTAAACTGGAAGGTGCCCACCTTTTTTTTTTCCCTATGCCACCTGTTCGTAACAGTGCTACCCAGGTGCAAGCGCCAAAACCTGACGCACCGAGAGAGGAGACAACGACAGCAGAGAAGAGTGGCTGCAATTTGAAGCACTTTCAGCACAAATGACAAAAACAGTTTTAAAACTGCAGGGTCTGCTTTTCAATGTTGACATGCAGTTGGCATGTTTGTACAAGTCTTCATTCACCCTCTTGCTGCTTAGATTAAGCACTCAGGATATTTTCAGACTGTTTGCTGGAGGATGTGCCGGGATATGAAAAGACGAACTATTTTCAGCCTTGTTGCTGGGCTTGCTAGCCAGATACATGAGTGAGAGGAATAGTAGTCACCTCTCAGGGCTCAAGACTTTTGGCTCTCCTATCAGGCTTCGTTGTCTTAGGGACAAGGGACTCAGAATTTAAATAATCAGGGTTTGAATTATAGGGGAGCTTGGGGGGGCTGAGGCTCCCCATAAAAGATGAGAAACCCCCCTGCAGACCAGTCAACACCCTTCCTCCCACCCCCAGCAACAGCCACTGTGCACGGCCCCCGGCTCACCCTGCGCCTTTCTAAGCTGCCACCATCTCTGGCCCGAGCCCCGTGGTACTGGTGGAGACCCATGTGCCCAGTCCCAACCCCTGCCAATTTTTTGGCAGACCCACCCCCCATGAGTCAAAGTGTCATTCAAACCCTGTAAATAATAGAAGTATTTGCTATGTGCTTGTGGTGCATAATACACTGTGTATATATTTGTCATCATAGCTCCTATAATGAGTCAAATTTTGATGGAGTGTGGGACTTAATGGGGTAGAGCATGCATGCATTTGCACGTGTCCCTCTGTGTCCGCACTTTACAGATGACAGAAATCCTTCAACGACAGACAGCGTGTTGTTTTTGCAACTCCTTAAAAAAAAAAAAAAACAACTTTCTCTTTTTTTTTTTCTTCAGGCACGAATGACAAAATACTGTTTCTCCTTCAGTGGTTGAGCCAGCTTTTTGTCATGACAAAACATTTTTTGCTCTTGAGAATTAGAGTGGAATTGAGGACAAGCTGACTTCATGAGATGCACATCTCTTATGTGCGCTCCTTGGCGCAATAAAGTGCAACAAAGCATTTGAAATGCTTGCATGGCTCAAATGGGACTTTATTTATCTCAGCAAAAGGGGAGGCCTGTATTATAGTTTGTAAAAGCTGCCCGCACATAGATTAAGAATTAATTGAATTCTTAAGGTAGCTAAAATAGAATGACTTTCCGCCCTTATATTTAAGGTTGCTTCCCAGTCTCCAGGGTTGTGGCTGTGATGGATAACATTGTAAGTATAGTTGGCTATGTTAAGGTTAGGTGACATAACGGTAAAACCTCCAGAACCCTTTACAAGCTGCATCTTTCATTGCTACCCAGCTACAGCTATACCGGTGGTGGTTTTATTTTTCGGGATTCATGTTTGAAGATCGCTATGATCGATGATATTGTCCTCTTTTGTCCACAATTAAACATTGGGTGGACAAATTCACCCAGAAATGCTTTGTGTAGGGAGCGCTTTCAATAGCTTATGGACGCCACCAAAAATTGCATTTACTTATAGGGTTTTATCATGAAAAATTGTTGGGGTTTATCATAGCTTTTAATCCTGGACTCCTTTAACCAGGAGGCTGCCAGATGAGCAGAAAGCCAATAATGCAACTTGCGGGTAGGCTGACTCCCTCAATACCCAGGTGAAAGAGGCACGATACCTCCTAGGCGTGCACTTAAACTTTGAATCTGGCCAGCCTTACATCTATAAACTCATCTTTGCCTTACTTGAAGCTGTGGGTTGATATCTCTTGACCGTGATTTTTGAAATGGGCTATAGAAAGGGGCCTGTTAACTTAAAAGTCATACTTCTACCTGAGATGAATGTCCCTGTTGCAGTGACAAGTAGCAATCTAATGACCAGAACTGAAGCATGCAATCTTGGTGACTTTGTGCTCAGTTTGTACAATCTGCTTTACTGTTTCCCCTCAGTAGTCAGCCATGCAGTCAGTTCCTTGCTTGGGTAGTTGGGTCTCTGCCAGCGTAACAGAGGAGGGGAAGAGAAGCATCTTGTAAAAAAAAAACAATTTTCTTCTACTGCCAATCCACAAAGGTTGGCAGAGGCACTCAAAGGTAGCTGTTATACTTGAAAAAGAATCTCTTTCATTAATGGACTAGATTCCCAGTTGTTCTCTCTTCAGAGAGCTAAGAAAAAAAATCTTCTCTCTCTAATTCTATACTTATTCATTTTGTTATCATAATACATAGACATCATGTTCATACTCTGTAGGCTCCCAATAATGTATATCCAAAACCAGGTCTTGGAAGCACATAACTCCTGTATTGACCTCAGTGGGTGTCGCATTCAGTATCAGATTGCAAAATCTGTCTCTGAACCTGAGCGTGGGGGGGAAGATCCTATGCGTTTTAATGGCATCTACTAAAGTTTCATCCATTTCTTTTTTATTCATTAAATGGGAGAACCAAAAAAAAAAAAAAAGATAAAAATCCTCTGTTTAAAAGCTTTTTAACTGAATGTGGTCTGACTGGAATGCCAGGTTAGCATTTTTCTAGGATATAAAATATATATATAGACTCTGATTTGATTAAAAAAGTAGCTTTCAAATATTGGCACGTGGCACAATGTTTGATCTGTGTGAGAAGAAGCAGTTTCAGCACTTTGCTCAGCAGTCTCCAGCTATTAGCACTTTGGTGTCCAATAATGATTGTTAATAGGCAAGAAGCAGACTGCTTACATATCCCGAGGGAAGGCTTGGCTTTCTGACCACAGCCCAGGTACACTAGATACAGGTAAATGAATAAACACCTTAGCATTCAGACCTCTTTTATGGAGACTTCTCTTTCAATAGCCATCAAAATATGTTAGGAAATAAATAACGCAGGTGGAGAATTTATGGGATATAACTTTAAACTACAAGATTTTGAAAATGTGGCCTGTCTTGTTACGTGGGCAGATTGAACCAGTCCAAAGTACACAGATAAACTGTTACTCCGCACGTAGTCATGCCATGTTTAAGGCAGAACTACAGTGACTGCATATGATTTAGGCCAGCAGCTGCCCATGCCCATGTTAGCACCCATTTAAAAAAGATTGCATATTAATTAGTTGATACTATTTGACACTGACTTATTAGCTTCACTCTGAGGCTAGGGACAGAAGTTGCACACAAACCAGTTTAAGTGATCAGAAGCTGGTTTAAAGCTGTAACAGAACAGAAGCTCAGTGCACATAAACCATTTTCAAAATGGCTGAAACTGGTTTAAGATAAACCTGGCTGAATATAGTATCGGACTTAACTGATTCGGGTCAAACTGGTTTATGAAACTTCTGTCCCAGACCCCTTCCTGGTTCAAGTTAAATCACAGTCCTCTGCAGCCCTGGGCTGGGCTGTGCTGTCTGCTCCAAAGAGCAGGGCTGGCCCTGCCCCTCTGCTCCCTAGCTGGAGCAGTGAGGGCTGGCTGACCAGGGGATGAGGGGGCAAGCCTGGCTGGGGATCCAACCTAGTCTGCAGGGGGTGGGTGGGTGAGGGTACTGCCTTCCCCCCCAGACAAACCCCGGCTGTGGTCTGGGGCAGGGGAGGGGGGGTTAAATCCTCCTTCTCTTGTTCAAACTTACTGCTGGCTGTGGCTGTGGACTACAAATCTCAGAGACACCTAGAAGCAGGGAAAAAAAGGGATGAGTAATCCTGCAGAGTCCTACTGTTGTGATTCTGGACTGCAAATCACAGAGCTTTGGGGCAGCAGGAGAAGGAAGCAAACACACCGCCCATGCTGGCTATGTGGCAGAGCCATGCTCCAGCACCCCCCAGCTTCTGGTCTGAGCCACTGCAGGCATGTGGCTGCATTTCCTGGATCAAAGATAAAGGTGTGTTCACGTATGTCTCAATTTAATCTTTGCAGTTTAGACTAACCTGCAAAAATGGAATCAGTTCAGTCTTGGGCTTTTTGACTGTCTGTACTTCGCCTGGCAGTGCGTTGATGTGATTGGTGGTGGCATACTTCACTGAAATGGACCAGGTGACTTTGAGTCATTGAAATAGGATTTGGAGGTCCTTTCCAGCTCTACTTCTCTATGATTCTGTGATTGATTTCACAAGGACCAAAAGCTTCCATTGCATCCAGTTGAGAGAATGGGCTTTCATTAAAATGCTAATCTCTATCATGTACACAACTGGCAACCAGCTCTGTTGAGCTCCTCTTAGCATCAGTGAACTATTTCTCAACTTACTCCAATACTTACTTTAACCTCTGCCTGTTACAAACATTCTTTCTTCTTTTTTTTTCCCCTAAGAGGTATTTGTTCTGCAAATAGTCTTTGTGTGATAGTTGTCTGGAAAAAAAAACAAATACACAGATGGTGCATTGAGCTAAACCAGGTGCTGAAAAGGTTAGGCAGTTGCTGCTTGGTACACACATAAGTTATTAATAAGCATTGCATGAAAGTTTTGTATAGGGAGTTTGCAAAGTTTAATAATAGACCATGAACCAAGTCACCATCATTAAAGGGTGCTTGTACATGTACAGGGAGGCTGCTGTGAGATGCTGTATTTATGTGTTGGAGCAGACTTGATTAACAGTCTGCTGGAGCGTGGTAATTACCCTGCTCCAGCAGACTCCAGCATTGCTTGTATTAGTGTACCTGCACTGAAAAATGGCAGTGGGGGCACTTTAACTAAAGCTCATTCAACGTGATGCCTATACGTGTGATGCTGATACACATGATGCTCTGGGTGCTTTAATTAGAGTGGCTCTCGGTGACACTCTAATTAAAGTGCCCCTCCCGCCCCAAGCAGATTTATACATGTCCAAAGTGACACAGCAGCTCACTTTACTCTATTGTATGGTTTGGTGCCTTGATGAATGTTTTTGTAGCTGGGGGCAGGGGAAGGAACTAGATTCACAAGGGCAGTTGGTCACTCTTGACAAAATAGGAGGATGTGGTAGAGTCTGTATGCTTTAAAGCCAGGTGATTCCTGATTTGGGGATGTGGGAAAGTGGAGTCTGTCACTTCTCCAGGGCAGGTGATAGGACAGCTTCAAAGAGCTGGACCAAGTGTGCTCCATGTAGGATGTAGCTAAGAACAAGTTCTGTGTACCAATCTATGCGGCTGCTCTGACAGGGCACCAAAAACCTCAATCATAGGTGTTTCTAATCTAGTGAGGGTCCTAATGGATTAATCCCTGGATTTAAGTTTTCTTATTTGAACAAGATTAGGCTTGGAAGCATTGCTAATGATTACTTCTGGTGCAGGTGTGTAGTAGCTCCAGACAAGACCAGAGCTCTGGTGTGTTAAGTGCTTTACAGCTAAGGTAGGTAGAACACAAAGCAGGTTGCATGTGAAGTTTCTAAGGGATCTGCAGTGCAGCTATTAGCCTTACTGTCACTCCTTGTACGACCACAGGACATGTAAAAGGCAGTCCTTGCCTGAAAAGTGAATTCTCCCTCCAGAGGAGGCAGGCAGAATCATCAGCCACCTTGTCTTCCTCTGAGCCCAATGAGTCTTCCTCTGAGCCTGCTCATGTCAGAGGACCGGACTTAATGATTTTACGGGTCCCTTCCAGTTCTATGATTCTATGATTCATTTTACCAATGGAAATTGAGGTGCACAGAATAGGGAGGGACTCAAAATTCATAGAAAGTTAGTGAAATTCTTTCCATTGCAAACTTTTGGCTGGTGTTTTGTTTCAAAGTTGTTTCGATGTGTTTCAAGCTTGGAACAGCAAAACGGAAATGAAACAAAAGCCTTCGAAACAGCTTCGAAATGAACCAAGGGCACTTGAAACGTTTTGAATGTTTCAAAGGCGGGCTTACTTGGCTTCAGTGTCGGTCCCAGATGGCAGCAGCAGCCTCCTGTCATCCAGCACAGGTCCAGAGGCTGCACCGCCTAGGAGGATTCTGGCATAGCCCCCAGTCTTCCTGGGGTTGTGGGACCCCAGATCTGCATGCCAGATGACAGCATGCTGTCGCTGCTGGCTGGGGCCAGTGGCAGCACCAGTCTTCCCAGTACTCAGCATTGGTGGTGCCCAGTGCCAGTCCCAGCTGGCCAGGGGCACTTTGGTGAGTAAAACCTCACCAATTCCCTTCTGTGCCTCCGTGATGAACTTATAGGCAGTCACAAGGTCACCTCTCAACCTTCTCTTGTGGAGGCTGAAAAGGTCCAGGTTCTCTAGTTTCTCCTCGTAGGGCTTGGCCCGCAAGCCTTTAACCATACAAGGAGGCTGTGCCTGCCAGCAAGTGACAGGAGTTTTGCTTGTTAACAATATGAGGTGCACTTTCCCAGAAACCTCTGCACTGATCTCCTTGAAACTTGGCTGACTTCATGCCCTCAGAAGGGGCTACCATCCCTGAAAGTTTTATCTGAATCAGGCAAAAAATGACAATGTTTTAGGCATTTTTATGTTTCCCCATTATAGCCTATGGGCAAAACGTTGAAACAGTGCAATAGTTTCGACTAAACGAAACGGAACAGTGCTTTTGAAATGAAACTCGAAACAAAACACTGTTCTGTTGAAATGGATGTCGAAGTGGAACAGTTCTGTTTTGCACAGCCCTATAAGCCAGATCTCTTCCCTGTGACTGTGAGGCTATTTTTTTCTGCATGTAGTGCTTAAAGTGCGCCCAAGTTTAACTCCTGGAATTTTTCTGGTACACAATCTGCTATTGCTGCCTCTCCCCTCCCGCCCATGTGTAGAATAGTGTCTTGGTGCCTTGATGCAGTGAAAGGAACAGATTGATGCTGTTTTCCAGTCCTTGTCAAGTGGTTAAATGTGCATAGTCATGCGTTCTTCTAAATTAGCATCTGCTTCGGTGTTGATGTGAAGGCTCATCAAACACTGCAGAGCTGCAGCTGCTTTCTTCTCAAGCATCCACCTTAGCTGGCTATTGCTTCCCTAATTTGTTGCAGGTTCTAGACTGAACCTACTGTTCTGGTAGCCCCTGATTCTACGGACTTCATGGAGGTGAACTTTAACCCTCTAGGTTGTCATTCGGATGTCCTTTTGATGTGAATTGATTCCTAATGCTTCTAACCAACATGCTGGAGGAATCAGGTCAAAATTGCTCAGAAATATTTCTGCTATTAAAAAAAACCCAAACACCTACAAACCTTCATAGCCTGTGGCCTAATTGTGATCATGCACCAGATACAAGTAGTACTGATGGGTTTGAAAATGTGCCTGGATCATTGCTTATACTGTGGCATGCTGGCCAGACAGCTGCTCTCCCCTTCCTCTCCTGTTTTGGCATCATAGGGAGTCTACAGATGTTTAGGGTCCTGCTCTAAGTTAATCGTGGTTTATATAAAGCGCCATGAGTTAGACCTCACCCAAGAAAACAGATGTTTGCCTGTTGGGGTGGGGTGGGGGGGGACTTAGCCTGCCTGCAGGGGTACTCTAGCAGCCTCCAAAGAGGCTGCTGGACCCCCCCCTCTCCCC
>NW_005841857.1:3780477-3804009 GCF_000455745.1 Alligator sinensis
CCCCCCCCAGGTCTGGGGCTGTCATTGGGTGGGGTGGGGGAAGGGGAAGGGGAGGGAGCAGCCAGCACAGAGCTGCTAGCTACTTTGCCTGGGCAGACCTTGGGTTGGATGGGGGGGGGGTGTGTGTGGAATAAATCTCCCTTGCCTTGTGCCCCCCCAGCTCCCCTGGCTGGGGTATTGGGTAAAGTCAGGCTGGGCCTGCTAGATGAGGAGGCTTTGTTCCACTCCCTTCCTCCCCACCCTCTCCAGCTGTAGCAAAGCAACTGGAAGCTCTGCTGTCAAGGAGCCTGTGTTGGGGGTGGGAAAGGCAGGAGGTCAAGAAGTTTTAATTTAGCTCTACTGCAACTCATCCATCCATATGTTAGAGGGATACTTCTTGAGCCTTTTTAAGGAGTCGTGCTACCTGTCAACCTAAAATGACCACACTGCACTGGACACTTGGCCACCTGAGCTGTACTGTGTAGATATTTTGATGAAATCAGTTAAGATGGGAGCTGTGATAAGGTGACTCTTGTATATTGCCTCAGACTTTCCAACAGATTGGGTAATACTTTCAGAGAGCTGAGGTTGTAAGAAGGCTAAGGCTTCGGTATGGAGGATTTAAATGACCTAGTTTGTAATCCTGAGGATGCTGGACCACTCTTGTGGATGCTAGGCATGCTTGATTCTCATCAACTTCATGCGGAGTGTCAGTTGTTCAGCATCTCACAAGGTTTTGACCATGAGGGTCAGGATAGCAACCAGTGAGAGGCTTTGAGTGTAGAATTGGTGCAGGATCACCCCTTTTCACTTGTGCAGTGACTGATGCTATCAGAATCTATCCTGGTCTTAATTCCTAGACAATGAGCCAAGAAAGGCTAATAAAAGGGGTTGCAATTGTGGGGCAGGAGGACTCTAGAGATTTAAAGTATCATGTAATCCAAAATACTCAGGTGAGCAGTGGGGGAATTGGCCACAAATGTTTGACTTCCTGGAAGCTGACTAAAGGAATGAAAAATCTCGCTGAAAAAGGTCACAGTGGGTGTTTTTTTCTTTTTTAATAAATACAGCTGAGCGATATCAAGAATGTCACATCATGTTACAGGCCAGATTCCTAGCTGATGTCAAGTGACATTGCTTCAGTGTAGCTCCACTACGTTGTGCTAGCGGGGAGGTGTATCCCCTTTGATTCAGTATTAGCTCTACAGCTGGGCAGGTGTCTCACGTGCGGTGCAGGAAACAAAATGAACGGAGCAAGTTTTTTTTGATGGGGATAATTTTTTTTCCACTGGAATCACTATTGTGGCCAGATCAAAGTTTTTTGTGAGAACCTGCTTGCTGGCATGACATTTTTATTCTGAAAAGAAAAAAAAAAAAATCAACAATGCCAAAAAATTCTGTTTTGGCATTTTTGGTATGGCTGCAGAGGGCAGGTTGCAGAGCAGTGGCTTTAAATGGCAGCAACGTAGATTTAGATTAAATTTTGGGGGAAAAAACCTTCTTTTCTGTTAGAAATGTAAGGCAGGAGAACAGGCCGCCCAGGGAAGCTGTAGAATGTCCTTTATTGGAGCCTTTCAAGAGGCGGGAGGGTGGGCATGCATGATTTAGGAGGGGATTTAGAAGAAGCAGGCCTTTGTTCAAGTAGGAAGTTGGGCTTGATGATCTCTGAGATCCTTTCCAACCCTTTAATTTGATGTTTTGGTTTGGGTTTGTTTCTACATGCCATTCCATTTTGAAATGCTGTTATGTATTGTATTGTGTGTGTGTGTGTGTGTGTTGTTAAATGTTGGCATTTAAAGCCAACATGTAAAGAAACTGTTACAGTTGCCCAGAAACATTTCCTTAACATTTGTTTGGTAGAAAATTTCAAAATATAATGTTTTGTCAGGCTCAGAACAAGAGGTTTACCCAATTCCCTGCATTTGCTTTAATCAGGATTCATTCATGAATGGCACAGTCTACAAGCATGTCCAGCACACCAAGCCAGAAAAGTATTGGAGGATTTCAGTGTGGCAACTTGTGTAAAAAGCATTGGGTGAATAAGGGTTTGATGAACACTCCCCATATTAAAGTCCCACCTGAAGAATCACTCTTTACTTCATAATCTTATGCTGGAACCCGTAAAATACAAGATTGGCTTAAAAAAAAAGATTTTTGTGTGTAAGTGATGGCAAATGCAAGAAATCCAAATGCATATGTCTGTGTCACATTATAGACACACACCTTTTTTGAGTGTGTGTATCACACGTGCACTTTTTTGAGTGCCTAATTTTTGAGCCTTTGCAGACCACAGCTGTATGACACATCTTTTTAATTGAAAACCACATTTTTTTAATGGATTCACCTGACTCCAAAGCTGGAACTTAAATAAACCCACCAAATACTGGGAAACTGGATAAGAGAAAGATTTGACAAGGCTGCAACATTTCTTTTTCTTACAATCTGATGTGTACTGCTGGAATGTTTTCCACCTAGCAGTACAACAAGGGAAGTTAAATTTGTAAGTTAAAGATGTAGAAAGAAGACACTGCTAGTGCCCTTAGATCAGTGGTTGTTACAAGGAAAGATGAGCTAGCACTTTTCTTTAATTTTCAAACTCAATCTCGGCATTAAATCAAGTAGGGCGGTTAAAAAAGCAGATTGGATCCTTCAGACTATTTGGCCAAGTAGAGTCAGTCAAAAAGCCCAAGGATGAATTGATTCAGTCTTTGCAGGTTAGTCTAAGATGAGTATATTGCACTGAGAAGCAAGTGAACAGACATTAATTTTTTGTTCTGGAAATGCAGCCACATGCCTGTAGGGGGGCTGGGGCAGTCTTCCGGGTCCGCCAGTGAGAACACTGCCCCCCGCCCTCTGTGCGCCCCCAGCTCTGCAATCAGTCATGGGGAGACCCATAGTGCCCCCCTGAGACCCAGGAGGCACCACTCGCTGAGCCGGGGGGACGCCCCCCTTGTGCACTCTCTGGCAGACCCAATAGTGGACCGGAAGTGCATCCCAGCATCACAGCATTCACGAGCCACTTAGTACCTTGAGGTATGTAGAGAAAACATTTAAAGTTGTGTCTGTCCGAATCACCGAATCTCTCTGAATCGATTCAGAGGGCTCAGATTTGATTCAAAGAGATTCAAGGGTCCTCTGATTAGATTTGGATTCGGAGAGTCAGTCACTGAATCAGGCCAAATATCCACTGAATTGAATCAGGGACCTAAGCTTCGCACAGCCCTAGTCCATAGCCCTTGAGACAAAGGGTCTTGCTGTCTCATTATGGTTTTCTAACACCTTAGATAAATATTTAAAGCTACTTGATTAAAAATTAATATTGCATATACCCTTGGTGAAAATAAATCATTGGCACTTTAGGTGCCATCATAATGGACCTAATTATAATAATATCAGAGAAAAAGAGACAAAAGGGAAAAAAAAAAAGATCTAATATTGGCTCCAAAGCACACTATAATCCATTGCTTTTGTGGCATTTTGATCTCTTTACTCTGCTACTCTACAAATCTAAGGAGCCACTTGGATACTCGGGAAACAACAGAGCTGATTGTCAATTTTTTATTGAAATCAGGTATTTGGTCAAAAGAAGTTTTTAATGGGAAGGGTATCATTTGTGCAGTGATAATCCTTTTTCCTTCAAAGAGGATGGATTTGGTATTGGTTTGGGGTGGTGGACTGTTTCTTTTGACAAGGCAGTTTTTCTCTGGGTTTGGAGGGAGCCATTTTCCACTTCTGAGGAGTTGGGCCTACGGGTTGTTTTATAGTTCTGTATGCCATCCATCCAACCTGGAAAACTTCGCACAGGTTATGGAAGACATCCAGCCCTTATTTCCAGTTCCATAAACCATGGACAACCCCCGAGTAGAGTAGACGATAAATAGCCTTGTGTTCAGGTTTAAAGATGCATAGTAGTCCACAGTACTATCTGACTCTCGATTTGATTTCTCTAATCTCCCTCTCCAGTGAGCATTAGGACTGGCTTTACATCCCCTCTGAAATATTTCTGTGATGGTGTTAACCATTTTACACCACCAGCTGAAGATGTGTTGGCCTTGGTGCCCCCGTTGTAACCGAAGAGTGTTATCTCTCAGGGGCGCCGCAGTCTCTCCATCATAACATGCTACTACCATGATTCATTAAAGCTGGGAGGTAATGTAAACCAGCAATTGCATTTGCCCTCTGGAGCAGTTTCAGTACAATGGATACTCTGCATTTTTAAATGCAACACTCTCGTCGTGTTTGGAAATGGGCGAGGCTAGGAAATGTCCAGTTAGAGGCTGAAATTTTCTCTTTAGTCTTTTTTTTTCTCAGCTTGAAGGTCCCTCAACAATTGGTGCCCGACCTGAGTGAGAACTACTGAATGTCTTGCAAAACATAGCTCCACAAGCTGCCCGTCTGTCACTGTAATGATTTCCTTTGGCTGCACTGTGGCAGTTTGGAGAGAGGCATCTCCCCCTCCTTGTGTAATTGGGGAAGATAGGAGAGTGACTTTAATCAGCGAGAGAGAGCTCTTGGCTCCCCTTCCTACCCTCTCAGCTTTTTCTGTGGTGGCAACAATCCAGCTAGACAATCTGTTAAATATAGTCTGGATATTGGAAGGATAATTGAACGTTGGTTATAGTGAATGAGGCAATAAACATCTGAGGCTTTGATGAGCAGAAAAGTCAAGATATTTATCAGATTGCCACAGGAAACGTCTTTGCCAAACGTTCAGTAATGAACTTCCAATGATCATTTTTCCGCTCTGTGTGTGTGGTGCTGAGGCAGCTCCTCCCGCCCCGTCTGATTTCTTTGTTCAAGTCGGGTGAGAGGTGAAGCTTGCTGTGCAAAGTGTGTGTAAAGATACATGACCGGCGTGCTTTTTGTTTTCAAATTGAGAGATTGTCTTTTTTCCTAATCCAGGATTAGCTGACCTGTATACTGATATTGAGGATTTTAATATAATCCCCTATATAGCTCTTTGAAAAGTGATTACTTTGGGATTCGCAAATATGATTCAAGTGACTTTGTCTTCCTCTCCCAATACTATCCCTCTGCCATGGTCTGAATTCAGTGACGGTAGCCCTGCCGCCTTCGTTGTCCTTGTCTTGCTGCCGCAAGAACCGTGCTCTTCCTGTGACTGAATGCAAGTGTGCATCAAGAGTTGAAAGACAAGTGCCACCCCCACCCAGGCCTCCCATATACAGTTTAAATACCCACATTATAACCAGAGCTGTCTGGAAATAGTCATGTAAAGGGTACAACTACAGTAACATCAATGACTTTAAAACTGATTTATTTTAACCAGTTTAACGTCTATGAGCAGACAAGGCTTCATTGCATTGTGTGGTGCATTCATATTTGATTGCATGCAAGCTCCTTCACTTGCATGCCTCCCCCCTCCAGACCTTATGGCCTCCTGCCTTGCTGTTTTATCCTTGAAGACCCTTAGCTACTGTCTCCCTTTTTCTCTTTTATAGCGTTTCCACTGCGTCCTTCTCCACCAGCAGTTTTGAATGAACACTGCTGAAGTCACTCTGCTTTGAGGTGCTTGCTTCTGTTAGTGTGCATTTGGTAGGCTGAGAATACGCTTACTGTATTGGACTCTCCAGGGGACTTAAGTAGAGGAACAGCTAGGGTGAGGATCCCTGCGAGGTTCAGGCATGAGATGGATGCTGAGCCATCTGACCCACACATAGTGGCAGGAAGTCTGGGCTGGGAGGAGCAATTTTTTAGGTATATTGGGAATTTTACTGGAAAAAAAAAAACAACTTAGACACCTATGGACTTTAAGGTCATTTATAGACATGTACCAGGAGGCAGGGGTTGTGGGAGCACTTTAATTAGTGCAGCTCCACGAGCTACGCTAATTAAAAGCACCCAGAGCGGCATGTGTATCAGCATCCCCATGCTGAAAAATGGTGGTGGACCACTTTGAACTAAAGCTCGTTGAACAAACTTTATTTTAAAGCACCCTGCTGCCACTTTTTGGCAAGGCGGGGTGGGGGGGGGGGAAGGGGCGTGCTGATGCATGTGACACTGGGCTCTGCTGGAGCGCGGCATTTCCCACACTTCAGCGGGCTCGATTAATCAAGTCTGCTCCCACACACTGGAATTACAGCATCTCAGAACAGCCTCCTTGATTGCGTGCAAGTGCGCAAGGGGTTGATCACATACTTCAACTATTACACTCGGATTTAGTTAAGTTCTAGCTAAGCCTTAGATGCTCCCATGAGCCAACTTAGTCAGCAACCAGTCAGTGACTGGGGGGAAGGGGGTACCCCCATGGCCAATCTTGCCAAACTGGGCCAATCGCGCTGACCGGGAAGTGGCTCCCACTCCCTGGCCGGTGCCCCCTGCCCATTGCCTAAGCAGGGAGCACGGCCTGTCAGGGGGTGCACCAGCACTCTCAGGGGGTTCATATGTACCCCCGTGCACCCTCTGTGCATCGCCGCTGGATGCTACTGTGGATCTGGGCATAGATGCTCAAGAATTTTAAACATTTGATTAGGCATTAAAAAGCCTATTTGCAATTGGGGGGGTTGTTTGTTTGTTTGTAAAAGAAAACATCCCATAAATAGCCTGGAGTCCTGACTCTGAGCCAAGCGTGATTACTTTTCTTCAAAGCAGGCTTGTAGATTAATACGGTTGTTAAAGCGTACTGATTGTTGAATGAAGTTCCCCGGTTTACCAGCATCGAGTTTCACCATGTATCTCTACAAGGCTTACCAGAATGGGGTGTCAGCCTTGGTTTGAGGTTCGAGGCTTGTCAGAATACAAATGATTATCATTACAGCGAGGGATTGACAACTGGGAATACATCGACATTTTTGCAAAATAGGTATTTGAAACAAAACCTGGTCTCCTTTCTTCTATTTCTCGTGTAAGCTCCAGTGGACATAATCGTCCATTGCTCTATTTTTAGGATGGTTTGGTCCCTTTGCTCTGCTGCACAGAGCATGTAAACAGCCAAGGCAGGTTTGCTGTTTGTTCCAGCACACAATTTAAAACTTGCTTAGAGCTGAAAGGGTCAAAAATAAACTCTAGTTCCAACTGAATCCTTTGATGCTCTGCTAGTGAAATCCAGTGGTATGTTGGAGATATTTTTCTCTTGCAGAAACTTACTTTGTTGATATAATGATTTATAATATGAGGAAAAAAACAAGAGAAAAGGGTCTTTTCAAAAATCAACCGGGGTAGCTCTTTAGCTGGGATAGATTGGTAAAACCCAGTGAGTGATCTCATTGGAGCTGCACCAGTTTACATCAGCGGAGGCTCTGGCTAAGATAAATATACCTAATATCTTGTTGTTCAAAATCCCTGCTGCTTTATAATTAATGCTACTGGTAGTATCAACCCACAAACACCTTCACTTTGGCAGATTCGTGAGTGCAAGCTTTATCATTGTTCCCACGTGGTTTGCATGCTCTTTTCTGACACTGCCATGCATTTAAGCTTCTTAAACAGAAACCCTGTGTCTTTCACTGTGAACTGAAACCTTTTTTGTGGTTGGCTGTGAACTGAAACCTTTTTTGTGGGTAGGTTTCAAATAGCCTCGGGTTTCCCTTGATGGTCTAAAAATGATGACCGTATTTGAATATTTTGGATTTGGTTGGTAGAGCTTGACCTATTTTTCACTTACATCAATGCAGACACATTCTTGGCTTTATGTGAACAATGATATGCACAACATTGGGATATTAAGGTCAGTGAGCTGGTTTCGCTATGAATGCCCCCCTCTGGCTGAGCATATTGCTGTCTTGAACATAAAATTGGTGATATATGTATCTGCTAGCACACTTAGAGGAAAGGCACTTCTCCGCCCACAGCTTGCAAAGTCACTGCAGCCAAATCAAATGAACCCAGCTGACATTGTTGCAATGTTCATACATACAGTAAATGATCCGCCCTTCTGCTCCCTCATCATCCTAAAAGGATGTACTGTGTCAAACACATCATTTTGTCTGAAAATACTTTAATTCTACTAATATATAAAACCTGTTTGTGAATTGCACAAACATGATGCCAATTTTTTCTTGACATTTCAGACACCTTGAATCAAATTGATGCGAGGGGTTTGCCCCAGAACTGATAACCTTTCTTGTCATCCTTTTCATACAGTTTTGTCATTGATGAAACGTTAACTTTGGCTTCAAACGTAGCATCTGATGATATGAGGGAGCAGCTGAATAGAGTCCTATATACTTTCTCACTTCTATTGAATTTCTGTGGAGTCAAGTGTTTAGTGCTTACAAGTAGAGACAAAATAAGATCCTGATTCAACCAGTGCCAGTGGGAGGTTAGCTATTGATGGGGGCAAGCATTTTACCCAGTCTGTTGCTCTTAGTAAGATGAATATTTTCCCATCAGTTAGGGAGATAGTAGCATTTGTGTGAAGCTATAGCTTCTGCGCAGAGTACGTATGTGGACCATTTGTGCATTTAAACTTGGAGCCAGACATAATGGGTAGGGAGGACCCTGGTCAGCCTGCAACAGGCTGGGTCCTGCATTGTCAAGTAAGTAGAAAAAACTCCCATTGGCTCCAATTGTGATTGATGTATGGTGGCCATGTTAGTCTACCTTGCAGCAGAAGTGAGACCAAAGAGGCAGCATGTAACTAAGTGCCTTGTTTGCTTCCTGAGGATCTTTGTGCAGCCCATATGTCCCAAAATGAGCCTCACAAGGGTATTATGAATGCATCTCACTGCTTAAAAATAAGGACCTCCATGGCAGGATACAGAGGCTGTGTTGCCAAAACTAGCCATAGCCACCTGCTTGGAGAGCTGGCTTGAAGAAAAGCCCCAGGGCAAGGAAATACTCCAGCTCCATCCTCTCCAATGTGTTAGCCTTTCAAACCTTGTGTCTCACCTATTTTTATTCCATTTTATATGTATATGATCCCACTTCAAGATGACTTGGGGTTTGAAAGCATGGGAGCATATGGTTTCAAGCCAAGAAATGCATAAGCTACTGGGTTTTTCTATTTAATTGTATGGCAGGAAGAGAAATGAAATGTCATGCAAAAAAAGGAATAATCAGGAAAAAAGAGGAAAGCACTCAGGATACATGAAAATGAACATGGTAACCCTGATATTTTGTTAACCGATAATCATTTTGTTTAGCACGCTTAGAGACTGAATCATAGTACGGGGGTGGAAGAGGTAGTCTTCCACAATCAGCCTTCCACATTACTCACAGCCTGAGATGCACCCTTCTGCATCTTCCTCATTTGTTTTCTGCGAACATGGAGCTTACCTAGATGTGTGCTTTTATGCACACTGCGTTCATACTTCAGAAGGAAATTCTGCAACTTAATTTGCTTCAAATGCATCTGCATCCCAATTTTAGTCAGCAAATTTACTGACAGGGACGTGTGCTAAATCGTGAAATGTCAAGTGAATATTGAGGAATCTTTGCAGAAAGATTTCTACTTGTCAACACACAGAAATGTGATTCTAGGAGTGACTTATGTTCAGAAGACTGGCTCATCTGACCCATTCGTGTCCGCCAGAACAGTTTGAGTTTAGAAGCGTCAAACCTGAGTACTTGCCTGTGACTTCATATGATTAGCTGAAGACACTTTGCAAATCCTTTTGAATAGCACATTTTAGAGAATCGTAATGCTTTGGGACAATATCCAAATAGAAAAAGGAGAGGGGCAAAGCAGCAAATAAATTGTTACTTTTGTCTCTGCTCTGAAAATGGACTTGCGGCCACATCTTGGTGGTGAACTTCAGTATTACCAGGCATTATGTGAGGTCAGTGGTCCCCAACTTTCTTAGGAGATTGTGCTAGTAGAATACTTGATCTTGCATATGCTAATGGATTTGCTTAACATTAACTGTATAATTAGCCCCACTGAAATCAGTGGGTCTGTTCATGTGCTTGAATGTAAGCATGTAGTCAGCATCGACAAGATCACGGCCTTATGTTTGGTTTTCCAATAGTGTTGCATATGGTCTAGCCCTCAATTCATTTTACAGCTGAATCACAGAATCCTAGAAAAGTAGGGCAGGAACTGATGTTCAGAGGTCATCTAGTCCAAACCCCTGCTGGACATAGGCCATCCCTATTTAAAGCATCCTATGCAAACTCGTTGTCTTACTTGTTAATAAAACTACAGTCAGCACTGATACAACCACAAGGCATACCATCCTAGTCTGCTGTAGGTATGGCGAGGGGGTGTGGTGGCCCATGTCTTGCTGCTGTGAGGTTTGTTAAAATATGTTCAAGAGATCCAGGGAAGAATCTCTGCACTGTGAAGAAAGGCAGGAAGGCAGAAAACCCCACAGTCTGCATCAATCTGGCCAGGAGGTAAAATTCCTTCCTGACCCCAAAATATAGCAATTGGTCTGACCCTGAGCAGAGAGGCAAGACCTTCTCGCCGGGCTGCGGGCGCCTGTAGAGATGCTCATTCTCGTTCTAATTGGAGTGTGTCGAAGCAGACTCGATTCATGACGTCCGCTCTGTGTTTTAATGAAAATGCTCCAGTGTTGCCTCACTGCCAGGTGCATTAAGCCTCCATGCATTTCAAAATGATTGTGGGGTGCTTAATCTAAAATGCATCAAATGAGCTTTAGATAAAGCCTCCCACGGCCATCTTGAAACACGTGGGGGCTTAATACACATGACGGTGATCCGTTTTAATTCAAGCAGCTGTCTGAGAGCTGCTCTAATGAAAATGGCCCCACCCCCGAGCACATGTATAAGCAACCCTCAAGTTTAAGGCTCACCAGGAGCACTGGCACACCCCAGTCAAAATCTACAGCACTGGTGGCAGCCAATATCCATACCTGAATATGTAAATGTATGATCAAAACTCTACTTTTATGACTACAGTCTGTTCCCTGTTCAGGAGGATAAAAAAAAAAAATCTGTTCACCATTTTATGTTTCTGCAATGAAAGACAGCTAAGGTATTTCTATGGTATGTTCTTTCTGCCAACAGGATGCAAGTAAATTAACCTCTCTCTCTCAGTCTGCTTTGCAGTGATATTTATTTCCGTTCAAAAGAACAGAACACTTTGCAATTCCCCTTTTTTGCTCTGCTGGGGTCCTGTGTTTGCCAACATAGTATTCTGCCTGTTTTGTTACAATTTTCACGTAGCGTTGAAGATCATTTCATAGACATCCAAGTCTCCTAAAAAGGGGCAAAAATCAGAAATCAAGGCGGTGCATTTGCTCGGTACAAATATGGTGACAATTCTGGGGGCTTTGGTGTGAGTTTACTCTTTGATTTTTCACTTCAGTTTTTAGGGAAGGGCTTTTGTCTCTGCTCTCTCAGTACCCAGCTTGTTTTTAGACACCGAGTATTGATTAGAATAATAGTAGGAAGTAGTAGTAGAAGGAATCTATCTGTCTTGCAACAATAGACTTGTGCTGAGTGAGGCATCAGCTTATTGAACATCTGCAGGTGTGACTGCAGAGCCCAACTCTTGAGTGATTTTTTTTCCTGGTGCAGTGATGCAATTGCTTTTTGAGTTTCTGCTTAGCTCCAAGTGCCCATTGCAGTAGGCAGACCATAGCAAATCACACCTTACTGGCTGGGGCTGCCCAGCTGTAGGCGGGTGATAGCTAATCAATGAGTTGCAATCATTTCTCCCACAAGCAGAGGCAACCCATAGCACCCCTTTCTTCACTGAATAAGCTGGATGTATAACTTGTAAATTCTGCCTCCTGTGTTGAACCCTTGCTCAAAAGATCAAGTGAAGCTGGAATGACCTCTCCAGGGTGCAAAAGCCTGGGAGGTGTCTATGAAGACACTGAGCTGTCTACACACCAGTGTTCCCCTCTCAGCCTTTCTGGTTTAAACCAAAGGAAAGGCAGCTGCCAGTATGTTTGGAACCTGTTTGGCTGCAGAAGCTGCCGACACAAAGGAGATCATCCATTTGTCCATCTATCGGGATTTCATTCCTAGACTGGCTGCCAACCAAGGTTAAAGAGTCCAGTCTACCCTATCATGCAGTGGACTTCAGTCCCACAACCATTTGCCTGCATTTCCTCTGCCAGGGATGAAAGTAGTACCTCCCTCTAAGATGTTCTTCTGCCCATAGCCATTGGCACCCTAGAGGTTATTTAACTGCTGCCCACCACACAGCATTGAGTCAAAGGTAGTACTGTATCTACTGTAAATGATGGTAGCAGGTGAACTTTACCTGAGCTGGTTATAAAATTGAGAAAATAAGCTCTTTTTAATTTTCTCACCAAAAATAATTTGCCAGCTCTTGAAAGAAAGGTGATGGTGGCTTTGTTATAACCAAAATTTACTGTTCTAGTGCATCTTTCACCCCAAATAGGTACCAAGTGCTTTCCAGTTTATGCAAATGTTGAACCCTTGCTTACCAAGTGCTTTCCAGCTTATGTATTCATCATTTCACCTATGACAGAGGTGAAGCCACCCATGCACTAGAAGGGGAAACTGTCCTGGAGCAAGAGCACTGTGGAATAAGTTGTATTGGGAGAAGTGAAGAGTGACTTCAGAATATTTATTAAGGCCTGAGTGTTAAGGGCAGCGTTGCTGCCCCGGTGCTGTATGGCATCTTCACCCACGAGTCATCAAAGCCTCTGTTTCATCCCCTTTACTTCTGCATAATACCTGTCTATCCCAGAGAGGTGCTGTGAGAAATAGTAAATGTTTTTTGTGCCAGTACTGGAAGTGCAAAGCCGTACGTAAGTACAAATATTCAGTATTGGTAGGTGATCCAATTTTCATATTTGAGTACCTAAAATTAAGCTTCTAGATCCATATTTAGATTTAAACATCTTTTTCCCTTTCTTTAGATACATAAAAGTTGTTTTAGTCCCTCAAACCTGCAATTTGTTGGCCAAATACGGAGTTAGGTACATACTATTAGACGTCCTGTGCTACTCATTTATTGTGTGTTACTGTATTTCTTTCCAGAGGTGGATTTGTTGGAAGAATGGTTAGGTTTAACCATTTTAAGACCAGATTTTCAAAAGTAGGTAACCCGTTCCGGTGTTTCACCACCCTAAAGTTTTTCCAGCCTAAACCTCCCTTGCAACTTGATGCTCGTCCAGTCTACCCTATCATGCAGTGGACTTCAGTCCCACAACCATTTGCCTGCATTTCCTCTGCCAGGGATGAAAGTAGTACCTCCCTCTAAGATGTTCTTCTGCCCATAGCCATTGGCACCCTAGAGGTTATTTAACTGCTGCCCACCACACAGCATTGAGTCAAAGGTAGTACTGTATCTACTGTAAATGATGGTAGCAGGTGAACTTTACCTGAGCTGGTTATAAAATTGAGAAAATAAGCTCTTTTTAATTTTCTCACCAAAAATAATTTGCCAGCTCTTGAAAGAAAGGTGATGGTGGCTTTGTTATAACCAAAATTTACTGTTCTAGTGCATCTTTCACCCCAAATAGGTACCAAGTGCTTTCCAGTTTATGCAAATGTTGAACCCTTGCTTACCAAGTGCTTTCCAGCTTATGTATTCATCATTTCACCTATGACAGAGGTGAAGCCACCCATGCACTAGAAGGGGAAACTGTCCTGGAGCAAGAGCACTGTGGAATAAGTTGTATTGGGAGAAGTGAAGAGTGACTTCAGAATATTTATTAAGGCCTGAGTGTTAAGGGCAGCGTTGCTGCCCCGGTGCTGTATGGCATCTTCACCCACGAGTCATCAAAGCCTCTGTTTCATCCCCTT
Source organism: Alligator sinensis (assembly GCF_000455745.1). Lineage (NCBI taxonomy): Eukaryota > Metazoa > Chordata > Crocodylia > Alligatoridae > Alligator > Alligator sinensis. The sequence continues at coordinate 3,794,104 of NW_005841857.1, forward strand.
TACTTCTGCATAATACCTGTCTATCCCAGAGAGGTGCTGTGAGAAATAGTAAATGTTTTTTGTGCCAGTACTGGAAGTGCAAAGCCGTACGTAAGTACAAATATTCAGTATTGGTAGGTGATCCAATTTTCATATTTGAGTACCTAAAATTAAGCTTCTAGATCCATATTTAGATTTAAACATCTTTTTCCCTTTCTTTAGATACATAAAAGTTGTTTTAGTCCCTCAAACCTGCAATTTGTTGGCCAAATACGGAGTTAGGTACATACTATTAGACGTCCTGTGCTACTCATTTATTGTGTGTTACTGTATTTCTTTCCAGAGGTGGATTTGTTGGAAGAATGGTTAGGTTTAACCATTTTAAGACCAGATTTTCAAAAGTAGGTAACCCGTTCCGGTGTTTCACCACCCTAAAGTTTTTCCAGCCTAAACCTCCCTTGCAACTTGATGCTCCTGGGCAAACCTGTTCCAAGTCATTGACTTCAGATAGCACCTACGTGCAACAGAAGCGAAACAAGGAAGAGGGATTCTCTCGTCAGATTTTGGACATGGCATCGCAGCACTTAACACTGTATTGTCACATAGCATTGCATTGTGTGCTGGAGTTACACAGTGGGCTTTCCCAATGTCCTGTGACAACGATTGCATTCCTAATGCCATGATTTTAAAACTGAAGCTGTTCTGTCTAGCAAGTGAAAAAAAAGCTTTTTGCTTTGAAATACTAGAGGTGACTCATCAGTCCAATTTCCAACAGCCAGGCTACAAAAATTCCCCAGGAATCGGTCATTTCATTAAATGTGCCTGCCTTGAATCATGCGATGGAGACTTTTGCAGAGATGTTGATGAATTTATTTTGATTTGTAACTTTGCAAATGGATTCCTTTTGGGTATAACCTCATCCCTACCCGAGACCATTCCTAGAGGAGAGAGGGAGTGTCTGGTCGTTGGAGGTGGATAATAAAGATGGGTCTTGCAGTCCATGTTAACTTGTACTGTGAGAGCCAACAGGCTTCACACACTACCAGTGTAGTCATGTGTTATTTCGGAGGTTTCACAACCCCAGAGGAGTTGTATGAAAATGACATTTTTGACTGGTTCATATTTTTAAGTACTAATTTTGCTGTGTGCAAAATGACAGTTTTTCAGTGCAACTCTTTCAAAGGTTAGCCTGAGCTGCTGGCTGTGATTAGCTGTATAGGTCATGCGGTATTGGTTCAGTTCCTGGATTTACCCTGGTATGGTCACAGAGGTTATCAGGGTCATTTTGACTCCTTTTCTTTGGTAGAGTATGGCAGGTACTTATTCTGCTTTGAGACTCTCTGAAATAACTTTGCCAACAGTAGGGAAGATCATCCAGGATCTGAGGCTGAACAATGACTTTTTCTTCTGTATGCTTAGTTGGGTGACCAGGAAATCCACTAAGGATACCCAAAGGGGTAACAGGCTACCATGAAAAGTACGGCTAAGGGAAATTTCTCCCTAGCATCCAACCTTTTGATATTTGGCCAGTGTGTTTTTTGTTTTTTTCCCCATGTCATTTGGCTGTGTTTGTGCTAGTGCTTATAATGAGATGAGTTTTTTGCTTCCTGCATATTGAGAGCGTACATCCTCAGCAATGCTTTGGATGCGCAGCCTGGTGTTCATCTGCTGGTGGAAATGGTGTGTGTATGCGTTTGTGTATGAAACAACTAGAGATCAGACACTTCCAGTAGTGACCTCGGGTGAACCAGAAAAGTTGTGGCATTTAACATAATGCATTAAACTACATGTGGCTTTACAGAAAATTGTTAGAGAACTGCAAGAGCACTCAGGCACTGACAAGGAGCATATGGCAGGGGCTGTTGAGCATGCTAATGAAATGCCCCCCTGGCTCTCTAATGACGAGGCTTGCGTTGATGCGAGACACAATATGCCGTGCTGCTGTATCTCCCTCCAGAGACGGGCAGCTTTAGTAGGAGGTTATTAAAAAAAAAAATGCCTCGCTCATCCTCCTGATCAGGAACCACAGCGTAACGACACGTGGGATGCCATGTGGTTAGAGAAAGACTCCACTGAGGCATCACAAAGGTGCTTGGAGGCCTCCATAGGTAAAATTGGCAATTGGGTCCATCTGTCAGCTGCTGCTCATGGAGGTTTCTCTCCAGTTGTCCCACCAGGACATCAGTGGCCCTTGGTTAACAGGCCTCACAGATTGCTCTGCTCCTTGCCTGGGCTCTGCAGCCAACGGTGCCACAGGACCCCCTGCTCCCGAGGTGTAATCCCTGAATAGATGTATAATTGTTAGGTGCTGGAAGAGACCTCTCGAGATCATTCAGTCCAGCCCCCCATGCTTGGGCAGGAAAGACCGCTGGGGTCAGAGGATCCCAGCAAGGTGAGCGTCCAGATGTTTTTTGATGATATCCAGAGTAGGTGATTGTGCCACCTTTGTGGGGAGCTTATTCCAGACACTGGCCACTTGAGTTGTAAAGACGTTTTTCCTTAGGTCTAATCAAAAGTGATCTTCTAGCAATTTATGACCATTAGTCCTCGTCTTCCCCTGGGTCGCCCTGGTGAACAGGCGTTCTCCCAGTCCCTGTTGTGGGCCCCTAATGTATGTATAGGCTGCCACCAAGTCCCCTCAGTTGAAAGAGCACAATGGAAAGATAATGGCCAGGGGTGTGATAGCTTTCTGTCCTTGTTGCAGAGCCCATGGAAGGAAGACTGGATTCATGAGCCAAGTCCCTGCTCTGTCCCTGACCCCATTTCTCTCCTGATTCTCTCTCTCTCTTTGCATGGTCTTGGAACCAGATGACCCACTGGGGTGGGAATAGTGCCTAGAGAGGCCCCTCCATTCATTGATCTGTAAGAGGCAACAGGCATACAGTTAGCAAATAGCCCTCAATGTGGAAAACTGGCGGTGACAGTTCGGGGGCAGAGTCTCGTGCCTTTACCCCCTGTTGGTCCTACTGAAGTCTAATGGAGTGAGGCACTTCTTTACCAGAAGGGTATCAGATCTGGCCTGTAGGATTATTTACCACTGCAGAGGAAGAACAGCTAGGCTCTGGGAGCAGCCGTCCTCGAATATAGCCAAATTCCCCTGCAAGAAATAACAGCCTCCAGAGCCTGCTTGAAAAGAGAGCGTTTCTATCTGGACCACGAGCTGCCCACAGCCAGGTTTGCAAGTCTTACATGGACGTGTCTGTGTTCAGCAGTGCCCTTGTCTCTCCTGCTTTGGCAAGCAGTCACCTGTGATATTCTCCTCCTCCTGCCACCATCTGGGTATGTTTGCCCTGCAGTCATGCCACACTTTCCCTTGGAAGCCCCATGCCCAAAGGCTGACCAGCCAGACCCTGTGACCCCACATACCTACTCAGTTGTGGTGAGTGTTTGAAAAGGAGAGGGAAGTCGAGCATAGCTTTGTAGGAAGCAGTGCTGCTGGCCACTGGTGCTCACTCGCCGTGTGTGAACCATCCTGTTGGCCTCCTTGTGCTCACACCGGGTATTCCACAGGCTTTTGGGGAAGTGCTATTTTAAAACTGCGAGCAAATGAGTGAAACCACATAGAGGAAACAAAGGCAAGGGACATCTCTGTCAAGGGACTACTGAGGTGTGCAGACTCATCAACCAGCTTGGCTGGGTGTTATTGGGCTGTCTCTGAATAGGCAGGAAATTTGCAGACCCAGAGGGCAAACCCAGATGCCTGCACTCAGCTAGCTTACCAGGAACACTCCTCCAGCCCTGGCAATGCAGCACTTTGCACCATACGCGCAGTGTTTGATGTGTCCATGTAGCTCTTCCTGGGGAGATCAGCTTGCTTTTGTAGTGGATATAGTGTGAGTTCTCATGTAGCGAGGCCAGTGATGTAGGAGGAGATGGTTTCTCCTACAGTAGAAGTCGCATGCCAGTGAAGTGCAGTTGGACCTGCCTGTACTGATTAGGTGATTCCCCCAAAACACTGGGGATGGCTCCTGCAATCCAGTACTAGCTGAAGGAGTGGCATCCACTTTGTTGAATGATTAACCCTGGGTTGTAGAAGCTGACCTGGTGCCAACAAGCTGGCATTCTCCTGCCTAGAAAGAAAGCACTGGCCTTCAAGGTGCCTGTTTGTGATTACTATCTCTGGCAGTCCAATATGTTATGTCCCAAGCATGGGAAGTTAATACAGTTCTGAACTGATGCCCTGAAATCGAGTTGTTATAGCAATCAGCTGCACATCAGGACCTTGGTGTTGGTCCCAGGCCTAGCCACGGCCTCCTCTGAGCTGTTGCAGGCAGGGAAAGACGAAGAGGTGCGTATGCAAAATAGGTGTCAGCCGTTTATGTCGTTTGTAAACGATTTAATTTGCCTCTCACTACACAGAGCAGTTATTTGTGTCAGTGTGGTCCACAATCTGATTATGGCTTGGTATATGTTATTGCCTGAACTTGCATTGCAGCACTGAAAATGAAAATGGGTCTGTGAATTGTTTCCAGCGTCTGTGCAATTGAGTGCCATTTGGAACACCACTCGTGTTGCAAGGTGCAAAGGCTCTTTTCTCAAGTATTTTCAAATCCATTTTCAGTTTCTTCTATTGATTCTCGTCGCATCCTGAAAAGTGATCTTTCTCTGCATATGTGGTTCTTTCCCATTTCACAAATATTAATGCGGTTTACATTTAAGCACTAGCTATGCAGGACCCCAGAATAAAGGACAGCCCTTCCCTCAAATATCCCACAGTATTTCATGCTAGAAAGGTTGCAGTAATCTGGGTGACCACAGCCGGCTACTCATCTGAGTTCTCTTCTTATTCAGGGCCAGGGGACATAATATTGTTTGACATGCAAGACGCTTTACTTGCTCAGATATTTTGGATAATGCATAAGTCAATGATACAACTCTGGTCCAGATGTTGTCCATTGCTTACATTACAGCAAAGTTGGTTATCTGCATATTAGTTAAGCGACTATACAGTATGGGAATTCTTTGGCCTTACTGTTTGCTTTATAATGCATTTCTATTTTGATGAACTGCTTCGTTCGTGAAATGGACTGGGGGAGATCAGCGTCAAGACGTCTTAAAGGGATCTGGATCTGACAAGGTCTTGTCAATATTACACCTGTCATCGGAGGCATAAGGAGCCTGAATGAGGTGCAGAGAACTTGATCAGTGCTGTTCCTGCGGTGAACAAGAGCTGCCTACGCTGAATGTGGATAGGTGCGTGCTCCCCTACGTGCACAGTCTCTTTTCGGTCCTGAGGCTATGCTCTTAAATGGGGTGCACTGTAGTATAATCTTTGGGTCCCATGCTGCAAACATGTCATATTGGACAGGGGGCTGTCTGGAATTAGCCTCATTGGGCACATCCAGAAAAGCATGGATGTGCACAATGTGGCGCTGCAAACCCGCAATTGTTAGTACTACATGTGCAGGTGTTCCCCGCACTGCTGATTTGTGTCATGACCCAATGATTTTGTGTGTGCTTCGGCACTGCAGAATTATTTCCCGCCACATGGAGCTTTCTTTCCACGGTGCAATTCTCAGCTGCAAAGAGAAAAACCCCGGTGCAAAGGAGTTCCCGCCACGCGTATGTAAATTTGTTCCCCATTATTGGCTGTTTCTAAATTATTCCCACGTGGCAGCTAGCGATTGGCTTGCTAGCCGTATAAGAGGCTTGAGCGGTTTCCGCCCAAGTTGGAGATCTCTGAGAATCTCAGGAGGATCCTGAGAACCCCGATTCCGAGAATTCCGGCAAGGAGTCCACGATTATCTCGTGGATTTCTACGTATATCTCGAACCGAATGATGGTTTGCTCACCCATCAAGAATCTCTCCCAGTCACTGGACGATCCCTGACGTACCCCTGCCCTGCGCGCTCGTTGAGAGTCACAGCACGGACTCTCGTATCAGTTCAGAGAGCTCTCATCATTCGAGTTTTCTTCTTTTCTTCTATCTACAACTGTAACCTAGCAAGTTTTCCTGCCTGCACCGTGACCATCTACGGTGTAAGTAAAATAATCTTTAATCAACCTCTACGCGTCAGTGCCTAATTCTAGCCTGCCGTGCCTGCTTCCCCGGCCCACGTGCCCGGGCTGCTGGCCACAGCCCCTCGGCCCCGACAATTTCTAGCATGGGGAAGGGGAGGGGGTTTGACACCAGGATCCTGGTGTCAAAAAGCCCACCCCTTGAAGTGGAGTAGTGCATGTGGAGGCAGCATGCACCACTGGAAACTGGAGCCTGGCCAGCCAGAGCCTCGCTCCAGCTGTCGGCCAGTCTCCATGCTGCCAGATTGCCACGGGGGCCCTCAGGTCCCCAGGTAAGGCTGCTAGGGACAGCCTAGGTACTGGTCCTAGCCTCCTCTACCCCATCCAGGGCAGCATGCCATGCACCAGAGCACACATGCACAAGCGTTTCCTGGGAGACAAGCAGCAGTGGCACATATTGTGCTGCTGCTGTTTGTCCCCAGGGAAATGCATGTTCCCTCTCATGGAGATGCATCCACTGACTGCAAAGAAGTCACTTGGCCTGAGTGCTGCAGGGTAGGCTGGGGTTAGTAAATATAAGATGCAGCTACTCCTTGCTTAACGTCATACTTCCATACTTGAAAATTGCGACTTTTAGCGAAATGATGTTAAGTAAATCCAGTTACGTCGTAGTAGTTACTAACTAGCAGGCAACGGCCAAACAACGTGATAACCGAACATTGCATGACTTTAAACGAGCATGTTGGCAGAGCCAAGCGCACCTTGTCGTGCATCCATAGGTGCTTCACTAACAGGTCCACGGAAGTGATTCTCCCCCTCTGTGCAGCACTGGTCAGACAGCAGCTGGAGTACTGTGTCTAGTTCTGGACGCCGCAGTTCAAGCGGGATGCGGACAACCTGGAGAGTGTCCAAAGAAGGGCCACTTGCCTGATTAGAGGCCTGCAGGGAAGGCCCTATGAGGAAAGGCTAAGGGACCTTAACCTCTTCATCCTCTCCAAGAGAAGGCTGAGAGGGGACCTTGTGGCGGCATACAAATTCACAAGGGGAGAGCAACACGAAGTAGGCGACGATCTGTTCACCAGGACACTCCCTGGAACGACCAGGAACAATGGCCATAAGCTATTGGAGAGAAGGTTTAGGCTGGATATTAGGAGACAGTTCTTCACGGTCAGGGTTGCCAGAATCTGGAACGGGCTCCCAAGGGAGGTTGCGCTCACCCCATCCTTGGGGGTCTTCAAGAGGAGACTGGACAGGCACCTGGCTGGGATCGCATGACCCCAGGGTTGGTGAATCTTTTCTTGCCTGCCAGGGGCAGGGGGTCAGACTAGATGCCTGACCCCACTGAGGTCCCTTCCGACTCTATGAATGTATGTTCTCTAATAGATCAGTGAAGTATAGGGCTGTCCTGGATGGAGGAGGGCGGGGGGGTGGAGAATCAGGGCGACTGCCCCGGGCCCCACACTTTGGGGGGCCCTGCAGAGCTGGGCAGAGTGGCCGTGGCATCTCTGCGCTGCTGCCACCTGCTTCGTGTCTGGCCGCTTGCTACCTCTCCCCCTCCTCGATGGCAGGTGCTGGTAGCTTCTTTGCATCCAGGGCATACGGGATCGGGGCAGGAGTGAGTCCCTGCATGAGCTGATTTGCTCTGGGCCTCACACCCTCCTCAGGTTGGCTCTGGCAATGTAATAATGAAAAAATGTTAGCGGGGACAACGTTAAGTGAGGAGTATGTGTAGACTGGCTGACTTGGATTGAGGGAGAAGTTTCCTTGTATTTACTGTGGGACAAGTGTGTGCACATGAGCAATTACCACAGAGTAGCTGCTGCTCTGTAAGTGCATACCCTAGTTTATCTTGTGATGCCTTATTTATATGCCTATACCCCTAGACTAGTAAATAGAGCAATCAGTGGTAAATGTGTACTACATTTATCTCTCTATTAACTTCTTTTGTGTATTAAGCATAAACGCCCCTGCATAAAAAGTGTTATTAGGATTGAAAAGGCAGGTATTAAAAAGATAAGAAAAAGCAAAGGCAGGGGAAATCTAATTCTCCGTGGAAGCATTCACTGCCTTAGCCAAAAGACTGTCCTTTCTGCACCTGCAATTCCCTCCTTTATTCATTGTCCCCATCTCAATCCCAGAACCACTAAAACACATGCTTTGCCAGAGATCTGTAATTCATTTCAGAGCAGATCCCATCTTACCCACTGGAAGAAATAAATGTTGTAAAAAAAAAAAATACTATGGATCTGTAATTGTGTAATTCAAGACTGTACTGTAATGTAGATGCAGAAGGAGAGAATTAGGGCTTTACAGGCAAATTCTGAATGGTTGACTTTGCCGCTTCTGTGGTCTCTTAACTCCTGCTTTGCATTTGGATGGCATGGGTTTTTAGATTTAGAAAAACCAAGACAAACTGAAAGCAGCCATCCCATCCTGTTTTGTATCTGTACTTAGATCTGGAATCTGTAGGTCCAGTAAGTAAATCTGTCTCTTGAGCTAATGGAGTAACGAACAGCCATTGTAGGCTCTGATTCTCCATGGATGAATGCTAACGGGGGCTGATAATTTGCCCTTCGGTTTTAGAGCTGTACTAATATTAGCATGTGGAAGGTGAAACTCAGAAATTGTGGATTCCATTCAAGGCTGTATTCCAGTAGCTGAATGTTCCCATTCTCCTTTGTCTCCCTCTCTCCCTCCCCACCAAGGTTGACTTTCTTTTCTATACACTTCAACTATACCCATCTCTCCCAAGCCTCTGGCTGTTCTTCCCAGTGCCATTGACTTCATCTTGCAAAGCTCCAGACTTTTCTCATGCAAGTCCATCTTCCATGTCCAACTTTTCATCTGTATCATCCTGTGAGCCTACCCATTGGCTTACTAGCCACTCCTATTTTCTTCCTCAATTCTTTAAGTCCAAACCTCTTCCCCAGATCTCCAAATCCTTGCCCCCATCCCCATCTTAGTTTCACTCTCAGTCCTGTAGACTTTGTCTCAAACTGCTTCCCCAACTCTAAATCGGGCATTATTCTAAACCATAGGCACCTGGCAGGGTGATGCAACTGAATGTGCAAGAGCAGCTCTCCAGTTTCCGTTCCAGTGTTGAGCATCTCCCTGATATAGCCTGCAGCAACCTAGAGGAAGAACAGCAGGGGTAGTCTTACTTATGCCTGGACTCTGCTAAGTCCAGTGCTTATGTAATGCTGTCAACCCCACCTGTGATAACATATAACGATGATGTGCATATATGTGCACACAAACGCACACACATGCACACTTATGAATGCATTTGCAAATAAAGGAATGACGTGAGTGATGCCAACAAAATTGCTAGCATGAATTCTACTAGTTTACTTGGTGTCATCTAATATTACTTGGATGACTGTATCTGCAGGGCCAGAGCCAAACCATCACAGGGTCATATAAGTATTAAATCTGAGCCTTTTTCGTTATTGACTGTCTGACTTGTCTTTTGAATATGGAGCGACAGAGCCTTGCTATTGAATATATTTAATAGATTTCATAGACATTAGGGCTGGAAGGGACCTCGGAAGATCATTGAGTCCAGCCCCCTGCCCCAGGGGCAGGAAGTCAGCTGGGGTCATATGATCCAAGCAAGATAAACAACCAAATTTCTGTTGAAGGCGTTCGAAGTAGTTGCTTGAACCACCTCCGGCAGTAGGCTATTCCAGACCTTAATGGACTGGCTGACGACAACATCTTAAGGGATAGCCAGCACGGGTTTGTTGCGGGTAGGTCTTGCTTGACCAATCTCATTTCCTTCTACGACCAGGTGACCTATCACCTGGACAAGGGAGAAGAGATTAATGTCATATATCTTGACTTCAAAAAAGCCTTCGATCTGGTGTCCCATGATCGCCTCTTGGAGAAACTGGCCGATTGTCGCCTTGGGTCCTCCACGAACCACTGGCTGGAAAATTGGCTCCGGGGTCAGACCCAGAGGGTAGTAAT
>NW_005841857.1:3804222-3806540 GCF_000455745.1 Alligator sinensis
CCTGCCTATGCAGGGGGTCAGACTCGATGATCTCAAGCAAATCCCGGGACGTCTCAAGCAAATCCCGGGACGTCTCTCAAGCAAATCCCGGGACGTCATTCTCCCCCTGTACTCGGCCTTAGTGAGGCCGCAGCTGGAGTACTGTGTCCAGTTTTGGGCTCCACAATTCAAAAAGGATGTGGAGAAGCTTGAGAGAGTCCAGAGAAGAGCCACGCGCATGATCAGAGGTCAGGGAAGCAGACCCTACGATGACAGGCTGAGAGCCCTGGGGCTCTTTAGCCTGAAAAAGCGCAGGCTTAGGGGTGATCTGATGGCCACCTACAAGTTTATCAGGGGTGACCACCAGCATCTGGGGGAACGTTTGTTCACCAGAGCGCCCCAAGGGATGACGAGGTCGAATGGTCACAAACTACTTCAAGATCGTTTCAGGCTGGACATAAGGAAGAATTTCTTTACTGTCCGAGCCCCCAAGGTCTGGAACAGCCTGCCACCGGAGGTGGTTCAAGCGCCTTCATTGAACACCTTCAAGATGAAACTGGATGCTTATCTTGCTGGGATCCTATGACCCCAGCTGACTTCCTGCCCTTTGGGCGGGGGGCTGGACTCGATGATCTTCCGAGGTCCCTTCCAGCCCTGATGTCTATGAAATCTATGAAAACCTTGGGGGCTTGGACAGTAAAGAAGTTCTTCCTCATGTGCAGCCTGAAACGGTCTTGCAGGAGCTTATAACCATGTGACCTTGTCATCCCTTGGGGCACTCTGGTGAACAAACGTTCCCCCAGATCCTGGTGGACACCCCTGATAAACTTATAGGTGGCCACCAGTTCACCCCTGAGCCTGTGCTTTTCCAGGCTAAAAAGCTCCATAGCTCTCAGCCTGTCATCATAAGATCTGTTTTCCTGACCTCTGATCATGTGCGTGGGTCTTCTCTGCACCCTTTCAAGCTTCTCCACATCCTTTTTGAATTGTGGAGCCCAAAACTGGACGCACTATTCCAGCTGTGGCCTCACCAAGGCCAAGTACAATGGGAGAATGACGTCCTGGGATTTGCTTGAGAAGCATCTATGGATGCAAGCCAGCGTTTTGGTCGCTTTACTAGCTGCAGCATCACATTGAAGGCTCATGTTCATCTTGTGGTCAATCCTGAACCCAAGTCCCTTTCATCCATAGTGCTAGCCAGCGTAGCACTGCTGAGCCTAGAAGGACGCTGCAGGTTTTTCCTCCCAAAGTGGAGAACCTTGCACTTTTCAGTGTTAAACACCATCAGGTTCTCATCTGCCCATTTCCTAAGCCTGTCAAGGTCAGCCTGGATTGCCCCCCTGTCCTGTATGGATGCTTTACCCCAAGGTTTGCTGTCATCAGCAAACTTGGCCAGTCCACTTCTGACTCTAGTGTCCACATCATTAATGAAGAGGTTGAACAAAATAGGTCCAAGGACAGAGCCTTGGGGGATCCCACTGGTCACAGGGCACCATGACGATTGACTTCCATCAACCACCATCCTCTGGGTCCATCCATGGAGTCAATTCCCCAGCCAGCGGATCATGGTGGACCCAAGGCCATAGTTGGCCAGTTTTGCCAAGAGGTGATCATGGGATACCAGATGGAAGACTTTTTTAAAGTCAAGGTATATGACATCAATCTCCTCCCCCTAGTCCAGATGGTACGTGCACAACATCATCTTCCTCTCATTTCATGCAATCCTATCAACATCATTACACCAAGACAAGAGAATTATTTAGAATCCAGGTGCATATTCCTCAAAATAGTTTAACAATTTAAAGCAGTTAACACGGTGAACCTAACCGTTTCACCTCCACTGTACTATGTACATCGCAGATGCAACAGAGAGCCCTAAAAAGCTTACAATCTGTGTAGAAGATGGGGCAATGCATAAATGCAAAGAGCTGAATAGGAAGCACTGGTCTAAACCGAGGATAACTATTTCCTTCTTTGAGAAGTTCTCTTAGGCGGTGTCCAAAATATACTGCAAATGATAGCAAGCCTCTTGCTAATATATAGTGCAGTCCTAAGATTGATCACAGGAATGCTAGAAAAAGACACCCTTTCTATAGAGGTACAGCAAGAATGGGATATAGTGGTAAGTGAAGCTCTAGGATTAGGTCGCTCATTTTCTGAATTTAGAAAGGGACACTTCCACCTCTTCAGTACACTCAGCCATCTCTGAATTCGGATCCCAGCTAAGTATGCTGTACGGCTGTGTGCGCACGGGGGGCACGGGGACCTCTAGGATGCTAGAAGAACAACAACCCCCTATCATACCACCTGGCTGGAGAGCACTGTCACCACTACTTCAT
>NW_005841857.1:3806571-3823865 GCF_000455745.1 Alligator sinensis
CAGATGGGAAGCCAGGAACAGGCATTTAAAACTGGACTGACCCAGCAAACATGGGATGTATATCCACCCTATCTAGGATAGACATGTGCTCAGAAGCTCTGAAAGTTGGACTTTGGATTTTCAAATATCACTTTGCACATAAAGGTTTGGGGGCAGGTTTTTAAGGGTATTTTCTTTTTCGGGGCAGGAAGAGGTATATAAGGGGAAGGCAAGGATCACACGGCAGTGGGGATCCTAGTCTAGGTGAAGGTTTGTGTTCTCTTTCTTCTCATTAAGTTGATCCATTGCCTCCTGCTGTGGCTCTCTTGTCCCTGCCCATTCCACTATGTGTGCAATAGCAGCAGCCTATTAATATTCAGCTACTAGAAGCAGAGAGGGTCTTCTGCAGAGCTGATCTCAAGATTGCTGTCTTGACACCCCCTGACTACAGCCAAACTAGATTTGGTATTCACTCTTAATGTCCAGTGGTTTAGCCTCAATTTATATAGTTGTGACTCTACTGAATCCTTCTAATATCGTTGGGGCTATGTATCTTGTAATAACCCAATACTGACTCTTGACAAACTCTGACACTGGTTCACAACTGATCTGCCAACCCTCTGGCAGAACCCTTGTTCTTGGAAATATGCCTCCTCCATCAGATTGCTGACCTTTTGGGATAATGCAGGTCATGGATTCTCAAGAAAAATGGTCCCAAGCAAGTTTCAGGACACCATGATCACCTTCCCTTGCTTTACTGCTAGATGCAAGCATTTGTTACATGCTAATGACATGGAACGGGTTGGCTGGGAACCTCTGACCCAGGCTGTAACTAGGATCTTGTGGATTCCAAATGGGTTGGGAGAGGCAATAATTAGAGGAGTTTTTTAATAATGAAGGTAGATGTAGACCAAAAAATGGCTGGCTTATAAAATAAATATACTCGTTGGCTTATAAATCCCTATATCCTCTTTTCTCAGGGCTGTCTACAGATAGATATCAACAAACCTTGAAAAACTATTGATTTATTTTTGCTATATATTATAGATATGGTTTCCATAGCAGTTTCCCAAGAAGGCCAAAAAACCAAAACATTTGTTTAAAATATCTGAAATACTCCGAAGCTTATTTTGAAGGCTCACCTCTAGATTGCATTGGGCTTTAGGAATGCAAAAGCAAACCCCTTTTAATGTTAACTAAGCTGAAGCGCACAAACGAGCATATTTCCTAAACGATACAGATGGTTAAAGACATGGTCTTTGCATTCATTTATGCTTATAGTATTGTTCTACATCTTTGCTTGCAAATTAAGGAGAGAATTTAAGGGCGTATGATGAGATGGAAACTCAACCAAAGCACTGCGATCACTGTAGGCAGCTTGTACTCTGAACCTGTTGCATTCACAAATCATGAGGGGTGATGCAAAGGGGCTGTAAGTAGAGTAGCCCTACAAGGTAATTCCCAGTGATTGTGAGACAGCGTTGAAAATTAGCAGGCACCTGGCAGGCAGGGAGATATAAAAGACCTAAATAGTTATGGAGATTTTTAAAAGAGTTATTTTTCTGTAAAGAGAAAAGTTGTCAAGTCTTCTATCTTTGATACATTCTAAATTAACCCTGCCCCTCATTGATTTGATGGCAAAATTCATTTCTTCATCTCGATGATCATTGCTGTGTACTGTCAGACTGCTGCATTTCACCCAAAAGATGCCTGCATTTCAGTAGATGCATAAAACTGGATTTTCTGTTTTTTGCAACAGTGATGCCTGCAGTCAGAGTCCTGCCTAGACAATCTTCTGTTCTTAATGTTATTACTTAGGATTTCTAACTTAAAGGAGCCTGTAACTAAACCACCGGCTGCTGCCCAATCCACTATTGCATGGCCCAGCTCTTCTCCCTGTGCCTCCAAAGCAGCAATTTAGAGAAATCAGTATATGAATAAATCCCTTTGAGGGATTGGGACCCTAGGGATCAGTGGCCATACCAGGGATGGCTCCTGAATTGAAGGGGAAATTGCTGATTCAATGCTTTACATTTACCTCTGGGCAGGAAACTCCCTTTTGTGGGATGAAACTGAGATCTTTAAACATGACTGAGAGCAAGACAAGCCAATAGCTCAGGGCATAGGGCACTCCTATGGAGAGCCAGGTTCTGGACTCTTGTTCTGCTTGCTTTGGAGCAGGGCCTGGAGAATGGGGCTCTGACATCCCCAGTGAGTTTCTGGAAGAGGTTCTCTGTCCCGTTTAAGCTTTGGGTTTGGGGACATCCCTTTCCTTGTCCCACGATGCGGCCCCTTTCAGTGACTTGAAGTCTGGATGAACAGTAGACAGCTAGAAAATAGAGGCCAGGTGCAGATCAGTTTGCTGCCTGTATACCCTGACCCTTCCCACATGAGCACCTGTGAGCCGGCTCTGGGAAGAAAGTATTTGTCAGCTGCTGTTTGAGAGACAGCTGATAGGCGGAAAGGAATAAGAGGAGGGTTGGGCTGCAACAATCTTTAGGTTGTGGATGGAGGTCAGAGGGAGTCATTGGGCAAAAGAACTAAAGGAATTAAAAGTAATACAGGACCACATCACTTCTCTACATAGTTGTAAGCAACGGGTGCATTCAGCAGTGTCCATAATGTTCCCCACTGCTGTGTCCTTCCCACCCATTGCACACAAAATGGGTGTATTTCAAAGTTTCTGTTACTTTCTAAAATACCCTTAGACTTCACACTGAGATTCATAGATGTTTGGGTCAAAAGGGACCTCAGTAGGTCATCGAGTCTGACCCCCTGCCCTAGGCAGGAAAGAGCACAGGGCTCAGACACCCCCAGCTAGGTGCTTGTCCAGTCTCCTCTTGAAGACCGCAAAAGTAGACTCTTAGATGGAGAGTTGCAGTGCCTTAGGCCTGGAGCACTTTACTTGTATTGACTTTTGTAATTAGTAAAGTGTGCGCCTTGGGGTGTTTCAGATCTTGGGAGTATAAGTACATGCCCAGCATCCTTTGTAGTGGTAACATGGTATTTTACCAAGAATAAATCACCACAGTATGAAAGGTCTCACCTTCTCCATTCTCTTAATGCCCTTGCAAAGCAAAGCGGCTGGACTCACAAAGAGGAGAATGGCTAAGAAGAGCTGGGCACAAAGCACCTCCTGTTCTTTGTGATTGCTTTGACTTAAAGGAGCTCACTTGCATTTAAGGCTTCTCAATGCAATTGTGATTTTAAGATTAAGTTGGATCTGTTTGGGCTCAAAAAAAGGCAAATTGCAGAAGCATTTCAAGGACCAAAAGAGATTTTTTTTTTTTTTTTTTTTTTTTTATTAATAGCTTAGCTCCCTTTCCATTCTAGCAGCTGCTTTCCCCCTGAATCTCCAATGCCATTTCTTCAGACGCTGTGTTTTATTTTGCTTCTCTACCCTGAATCTATTGATTGCTATGCTAGGAGCAGATGGGTATAGAGAAGAGAACAATAACATTTCATTGGGACTATGTTTTATATACGTAATTTGTGAATTTAAAAACAAAATTTACCCCCCCCCCCCCCCCGCATTTAATAGCAACTTTTGGCCACCTAGAAAATCCACAGTAACATGCAGGCTGCTCTGTACGCAGGAATGGTGGGACTGCATTTCGGAGGCTCGTTTCCAAGATCTGTTTTGCTTCCTGAGAAACAGCTTGCCGCTTTTTTCTTACGCTTGCACTAAGTGAATGTTTCAAGGTTTTATGAGTCATTGTTCTTTAGCAAAGGATGTTTTATTTTCCTCCCTGGCCCCTGATTTTTTTTTGATGAATTCTGTGATGGAAAACAGACATGTATGGCAAAAACACTGAGGAAATGTCAGGCTATGTACCCTTTGATTTATAGTCTGCTGGGGCAGGTAAACATGTTTTATATTACTGTAGAACAGCTTCTGAGAATAAATCACACCTGCCGAGCCCAAACCTGCTGCCCCAGCCCCGGTGACCAACGCTGGCAGGTGAACTGAAATCTTGGTCATGTAAACCCTATGTGGCTCTACAGAGATATGGGACAACTTTGTTCTCATTTGCACTCAGTGTATCCCCTTTGGTTGCTAGAGCATTGATTGTGAATCTCAACTAGAAATGCATTAACCAGGTGTTTTCATAGTTTCTAGGGTCAGAAGGGACCTGAAGAGATCATCAAGTCTGTCTCCCTGTCCTGGGAGGAAAGAGTGCTGGGAGGTTTTGTTTTTTAATATCTCTGAGTGTACTTATGTGTGTAAGTACCAAATCGCCCCAATCATATGAAAGAGCACAGGTTAGTTTGGTGAGTCGCCACTAAAATGAACTCCATTGACCCAAAGACAGTGAGCTATTGAAGGTGGTGCATGGCAGTAGCAAATGAAAATGAAGAGAAGCATCAAACTTTGGCCAAGAGGCTTCAGCTTCAACAACCACTACCCTGCCCTATCGGCAGCAAAAGAAAATAACACAAGTATTATTTAAAAAATGTAAACGAGGTAAACAAGGTTCTTTAGATAAATGTGATGTCTTTTATTAGACCAGCTAAAATAGTTTGAAAAAAAATTCTTCTTTGCACGCTTTTGGGTACAAACACCCTTCTTCAGGCAGAGGGAGACTTCTTCAGGCAGATGCTCCCTCTGCCTGAAGAAGGGTGTTTGCACCCAAAAGCTTGCAAAGAAGAATTGTTTCCAACTATTTGAGTTGGTCTAATAAACGGTATCAGATTTATTCAAAGAAACTTGTCTGCCTACGTCCTTAGACCAACACAGCTACCACCAGCACCTCTGATAAATGAGCTGTGCTCTGGATTCAGTCCATGGACCCAACCCCGTGTCATTCATGTGGCCCCAGTGCCAGAGGAGTTGAGCCGCACTGTATTAATCCAACAAGCGTGATTCAGCTGGGGGCCTGCAAGCCCTCTCACTTGGGGGAACTGCTCCCTTGTAAGGCAGCTAGTGTTTCTAAAGCTCCTTCTTCAAGCGGAAGCAGCATTTCATCACTCACTGACGGTACAAAAGGGACCAAAGAAAGGTAAATGAAATAAGGGCCTGTACACATTTTTCTCTTTACCTAACCCTTCACATGTCTTCAGCTTAACCTATCTCCACTTCTGGTTGGGAAAACCAGACTGTCTTCCTCTGCTGCTCCCATCCATTTGGATGTCAGCCCTGGTCTGCTGACAACCCGCTTATGCCCTTCTCCTTTATACCCACTATCTTTCACAGTTTAGTACCCACTTTGAACATAGTCTTTTATTCTGGGAAGCGTACTCCTCGCCTGATTGTGTAGCTGGCCAGCAGCAATTCCCGCAACTAATGGCTTCCCTATTATATCCTCAAGTTTATTATAGCAACTTATTATTGCCACTGCCTAGTTATTTTAGTGTTCCTTTCCCCGTTTATGGCCTCCTTTGACTTACCCTACTTGATTGCAGGGAGTTAGCATTGTGCAGATAACCTCAAGGTTATCTTGAGGGAAATGGTACAAATGACATGAGCTTGGCCAGATAGCAACATTTGAGTTTACCTTTGTCATTTCAGAATTGTAATAGAAATCATAACGGTGTGACACCTGAATTCATTTTAACAAAAGTTTGGTTCCGTATATTAGAGTTCACGTATCTAATATGACTAAAACAAGTAGGTCAGCAGTTATTTCCCATATATACAGTATCTGCAGCTGTAAATTTTTTTAACCTGTGCATGCATGCATGCACGCATGCATGCACGTGTGAACAAATATATATATAAAAGGATGTGGCTTTATATATATATATGTATGCATAAAGCATGTACATGTACTTGTGTATAAAAGGTGTATATGTATATATGCATAATATATACATATACCTACAAGCACAAATGTATGGTATGGTGATAGATGTAGTATGGCTAATATATATAAAATATAACAATATGCTTAAAACTTCATGCTGCAGAACCTGTCATTCTTGAATCCCAGTCTGCAATGCGTGTGTTTTTCATCAGTGGAAAAAAAAAAGGGGGACGTGAGCTGCTTTTGAAAAATGAGACTATGAGAAGGACAACCATTAAAAAAAGAAAGAAAGAAAAAAAAAAACACAACTGTGTTTATATCTTGTGGAATAAATAAACCAGTCACTTGGGAAACGCATAGTCAGGAGTGGGCAAATAGACTTATCAGGCAGCTACAGTACATTGCTTGTTTGACAGATGTGCATGTAATGAACCATCAGAATCCTGCTTTGCCTTGCACGGATGTACAAGCACCTACCACACTTTTGGCCGTGACGGGAACAAGAGTCCTGCGAAGGCATACCCTCTCCTATTGCAGAGGTAGGGCAGGATTGCAGATAAGAGCTGCTCTAACTTCTAAATGGGGAACTTGTTAATGCACTTGTTCACAGTCCATGGCCTCAGGGAATCGGGCACTTCTTACCCTCGCTTCCCTGTCCTGTTAAGGAAGAAGAGCTCAAACGGAGGCTTTTGAGGCATCCTTCTCCACACTCATACAAGAGTTTTATATGGAGGGGAGTAGAGTGCATGATTCGATTAAATTGGGTCTGCCGCGTTTTGTCTGCGATATCCTTGGTATCATTCAGACTGCCTCTAAGAGCTGGCAGTCCGTTACTGGCAGTCTTGGGAGGATGCAGGGAGTAATAAACTCTTAATTGGCCAAAGACCCTGATAAACCCTTAGCTTGGACTTGCTGCCACACTGCAGAATTGAAGAGCGTGGTTGTGGGTGTTGGGTTTTACTTCCTGAAATGAACACTGGCAGAACTGTTTTGAGGAAGAGACAAAATATTATCACTCTCTAACCTTAGCCCCACCATAACCGTATCTGAGTGGCATTGAATCCCTTGTTGAGGGAAGTCAACATTACTGAAAGCAGCAATCCTTTCCTTTCATTATTTTGCAATTATTTCTTTTCCCAGAAAACCTTCCCTCTCTTTTCTTGGGTAAGTGTCTTGGTAGGAGAGGGTAAAGAAGACAGGGGGAAGAGAATCGTATTACTCCACTGGCTTTTGCCTGAGAACTCAGGATTGTTGGCCTATATTTTATTCACTGTGTCAACCTCTGCTGTCTTTGGCCGTCGGATTCTGTAAAATGGGAATAATATTGCCTATCTCCCTCACAGGAAGGTGATTATAATAGTTAAGCAGAGTTTGGCTAGTGCTGTGAGAACTTGCACTAATTCTGGTGTATGTTTCAATTATTATGATTCAGTCCTATGCAGCAGTGTTGTTCTGTCCTCAGGTCAAGTTTGACTTGAATGTATCATTATTGTCCTTTGGTACGATTCTTATCAAGTCCAAGTCGAGAAGACCCTTCTCCCAAAGAAAGGCTTCCGTTGACTTCAGTGGGCTTTGTATGAATCCCAAAGCGCTGACCCAAAAAGGAGTGATTGATGTGAATTTGTTAAGCAAAATATTCAGAGTGCTTAAACTACCTGTATATGTGTCGTTTAGGTGATGACCTGAAAAAATCATGTCTGAGGTACAGGGAACGGTCGAGTTTTCTGTGGAACTACACAAATTCCATAATGTGGATCTCTTCCAGCGAGGGTGAGTTTGGAGTTTCTACTAGTTTTTAGCTGTTTGCCTAAGAACCATTTATGGAAAAGAGCTAGTTTTTAAAACAAGTTGCTTCCTGCCAAATGCATTTGTACTTCATGTCATCTCTTGAGGGGTGGCGGGAGGGAGATCATTCATCTTTCATTGCTGTTAAAGATGATGAGCATGTTATTTCCATTTATCGTCAAGTCAGATGGACTGAATTATTCAAATGATGCCATATAAAATCAGATTAAAGGCATTTAACCACCTGCCTAGGCTTAGGCACAGCGACCGCTTTAACTCATCTGAGTTAGCAGTGTTGCTCTGATATGAAAGACAGCTGCTCTGCACTCCCTATTAAACAATGTCTGTTTTGGGGTCAGTCAGAAGGCAAGGCAAATATGCATCTTTATAGACTAAGCAGATAAAGAATAGCGCATGTGTATACACATGTACGTGCATCTATGTATGGGTATATGTAGAAAGAGTGAGTGTGCAAAGGTGTGTATACACACACACACACAAATGAAAGGAGGTGCATGCTGTCTCTCTCTCCCTCTCTTTCTCGTTATATATACAATTTATTTAGTCTATAAAGGTGCATATGTAACCTGTCTTCTAATTGACTTCAGGCTAACCCAGCTAATGTCCGGTCTATTTTGGGGTTATATCTGGAGTAAGTACATTTTCCTGTTTAATGGACTTCTGTTGATTCGGAGACATTTAGAACTGAAACAATGAATATTATTTGCTACATCCTAAACCTGTGTTTAGAGCATCTGTGATTTTCTTAACCCCTGTATAATATATACTGAGGCCCAACCCCTACTGACTGTCTACTGTTGTTACTTCTAAGTGACAAATTCCACTTGCTTACCTAGTCCTTGCCTAGCACTGAGGAGGTGAGACACTCCTGGGGTTATTAGATGAGGGGAGCCTCTAACAAAGTCGAATGAACATTACTCTGTTTCTGTCGCTTTTTGACCCCAGGTATGTCCCGTGATTCTTGTAATCAAAGCAAGGACCTGTTTTGATGGTCTACTCAAAGAGGCTGTGAAGGTGCATATGTTCAGGAGTCTTTGGGAATGTATTTTTTTTTGGCATAGTCTGGTGGGATTTTGTCTTTTGTTCACAAGCATCCATTGGTTGATTCCTAAATACCCTCTATCCCATATCACCCTGGCATCTCAGTTGTTACAGATATCTTGGATCTCCAGGTAACTGCTACGTAAACTTTGGAACCATTCAGGTGCTGGGATAATTCAGCTACTCAGAGCTGCCACCACCTGGAAATGGGGTGTAGTTTTTTGGGTTTTTTTTAACTGTGATGAACTGTGAAATGTATCTGGTGGGAAAAGGTCTGTGTTCATGAGACTGCTCTGAGAAGTGGAACAACCGAGTCTCTATGACGAAATTAAATGACAGCATGAAATAGGAGTGTAGGAGCTTCTAAAACAGAAACCTGAACCCTGGGATTCGCATCTAGTTTAGATATGAACCAGAAATACTCTTCTTTTTAATTTGCTCCTCAGAAATGCTCCACATCTCCAAAAGATGTAAGCCAAATGTAGATCCAATGACTTCAGGGAGATTGAGATGTGGACTAGACCCATGGCTTGTAGCTAAAATGATGACATATGATGTATTGTGTGAATGCAGTCATAGCTGAACTACTATATATGCGTGTCCATTGTTTCTATTTGCCGATTGTAAATAAGCCTGTAACTCAACCTAATGTCTTGAATGTGAATTAATTTTCCTAGGAGTAAAATATGATCATGAGAATGTGATTAAACAAACAGATTAAATAAATTTCCCATTTTACTATAAAGTCACTTATGTTTTTGTGGCATAGTGAATATTTAAATTTGTTTTGAGGTTTTTTAAAATTTATTTTCTAAAAAAAATAAATAAAAAAATGGTACCTGGATTCAGAGAAGGCAACTGCCTGTTGCTCTGTGTTGGTGCCACTACTTTTTTTTTTTGATAAATACTCTCTAATAATTGTTCATATTGCCATAGTTTGGAACGAGGCTGTATGCCTGTTGTCTGCAAGGACTCTCAAGGAAACCAAATCGATACGTCGCAAGGTGCATGCATGTATTTAAATAAATAGAAACTTGGAATTATGGACCTTGCTGTGCCCACACAGAAAACAGTAACTATTCATACCACAATGAAGACACTGATGATGAAAAATGCAATATTTTGCTTGCCCATCCTCAAGAATGGTTTGCGCTGCGGATGAGTAGAAACTTTCACTGCTGATAGGTGAACGTCTTGAGCGGTGTTTCTTAACTGGGCTGCCGAGCCATCGTTTCATCGTTGCCGCAGCCACGTGGAGCTGCCCTCTGTGCCTCTGTTTCCAGGTGGCCCAGGTTGGGGTGGATGCAGAAGTGGCTGAAAAAGGGACACTGCTTCCCAACCCAGCCTGACATGTGCCTCCTGGAAACAGTCACCTAGGGCAGGTACACCTGGCCATGGAGGCAGCGGCAGTGTGAGAACCACTTGCCAATGGATTTATCTCCAGGCTGCCATTCCCAGGTGGAGCTGACCTGTGCATCTCTCATTCAAGGAGGTGCTTGTGGGGCCAGACCAGGAAGTGGTTGTGGCAAGAGGGGTTGCTCCTGCTTGCATTACACTTACCTGATCAATAGGCTGAGGCAGTACAAAAGTAGCTCTTAACTGGGATGTCATTAAACTCCAAATGGAGGCATGCTTTGAGCCTAAAATGGTTGAAAACTACTGGTCTCAACTTGATTTTCAAGCAATAGGTGATTTATTTGAAAATCCCAGCTGTGTGCTACATAGAGCGACATGAAAAGTGTCCTTGGGCTGTGCAATAAAAGACCTGTTGTTACTGCCTGACAGAGTTGAAAGTACACAATATCCTGTATGATGGCTAACAGCATGAAGCTGTAGCCAGGTTTTCTGCATTTATTTCTGCAGCCATTCTGATTCGGTATAAAAACTGAGGAAGGGGGGAGCGGGGGATAAAAAGGGCCTTTATGCATCATATAGATGGAGTTCAGATCCTAGAAAGCTCTGAAAAGGATGCAAAATTATTTGAACCCTACAGAAAGTTCCTATTGGCTTTTGTGGGTTTGCGATTAAGTTTTCTGAAAACCATTTTTTTTCTTTTAAATGAACGAGGAGGCATTATGGTTGCATTGGGTGCTTTAGTTGACTCTGAACTGGCGTTCTTCTTTAATACAGGACAAATGCATTGCTTTCCTATAAAATAGATGCTTATTTCACCGGCCTGAGATCAGCCTCAGCCTCAATACATTGCAGGGACGGATGTGAAAGGAGAATTATGGCATTACTCAATCCAGTCCTCTCCACAGGATACAGAGAGCACAGCAATATTTCTTTCTGACCAGCTGACACCTGTCACTTTCTCTGTGGCTCAACGATTAATATCTAGCATCCTTAGTTTTGAAAGAAGCCTGGCTACACCATATAAAAGTATTAGGAAGGCAGAGCACAAACCTTTAACAAAGGCACTTGATTCGTTTTATTGCCAGAAAAAGTTGCAATTCCAAGCACAGAGCCTTCTGACTTTTTCATCTCTCTCTATGGCAGGGATAGGCAATTCTTTGGGCTGGTGGAGCACTTAGGGAGTTTCGGTGAGCTGTTGCAATGCCAAGCCAGTGCCACTGCCCCTCTACCCACAACAGCTCACCAAAACTCCCAAAGTGGTAGATCACTAGACCGGTCTGAGGCATTGGGCAAACGAAGTCTTCATAGAGCAGGGAGGGCATGCTAAGCCAGGTGGATGAAATGGGGCCATGGGTAGGCGGGGAGTGGCATCCAGGAACAGGGCAGGACTGGGGCTGGGGCTGGGATGGTGTGGTGGTCACACCATGGGGGTGGGACTTGGAGCAGAGCTGTGATCTGCTCCCAGGACAGCCTCATGCTGTCACCGCCCAATGATCCCAGCCCCGGCCCTGTCCCTGCCCACCCATCCCACTCCTGGACACTGCTTCTCACCTGCGGCCCCATCCCATCTGTCCAGCAAGCACGCCCTGCTTGCGGGCAGCCTGTGCCGATCTCCTCGGAGACCCTGCCGGCCTGCCTGCCCGCTCTGTTCAGCACCCCAGTGGTGGGTGTGGGGCAGACGGGCTGGGGTGCCTGGGCAGTGGGATCGGGTATGGTGCAGCAATGACACTGGCAGTGGCAGCCAGAAGGAGCTGCCACCACTGAGGCTGCAAGGAAGAAAGCCTGGCTGCCATGTCACCCCAGCCCTGCTGTGCTCCTGGGGCAGGGGGGACTGGCTTCATGTACCACAGCTCAAGGTGCTCCCTGCCACCACAGGCTGGATAAAATGCCTTAATGAGCTGGATCTGGCCCACGGGCTGTATTTTGCCCACCCCTGCTCTATGGGGACCCGGGGAGGCAGGCATTGCTCTGGAGGTCGGGCTTCTCCCTTTGAACACTTGCAGTAATACAGTAGAAGACTAAGCAACCTCATCAGCTGGGACTAATCCCTGTGCGCTTGTTAAAATGTGTTGTTGATTGGGAACTGCCAGGCATAATTACTACAGTTGCATACAACAGCATTGCAGCTAAAATCCTGTTTCGTTCAGGATTAAATTTACAGGAACTCGGTTCATTTGCAGAGGTAACAGTTACAGTGTAAAAACTGATGCAGGCTCCCAAGCTACAAACCCTCATTCCCAAACACTGCATTTTCAAGAACTTGAACATATAAGAGCATCTAGGAAGATATTTGCTCAAGCGTTCACAAATAGCAAAAGACTTCCTAATCGGAGGAGCAAGATCTCCTTAGAGAGCCGTAAAAGTAGGAAAAAAACTGGATTGTGGAAACTATTAGTCAGGCTGAGCTCGACCTGACATGTGATGGACTGGAGTCTGGTTGTTCAGCCTTATATTGCTTGGGTTGCAGAAGAGTTTGGGTGCAGGAAGCAGGAGTTTGTGAGGTGGTTCAGAAATCTTCCTGTTTCTTGAGGTGCCGCACAGAGGAGTTCTCACTTGTCACAGGAGACCGCCAGCCTAGTCTGAACTCGGTAATTTCTGCAGAGCGCCTTGGCTCTGACATTCACATCAGATCTTTTGGTGCGAGGGCAAATCTGCTGCTCCTTGTTACCATAATGAGTTCCTAATTACCCTTGCATCTTTTTATTTTGGTGCTTATCCAGTTTTGCTGATTAATATTCCAAACATATGCTACCGATAGGTGATACTGAATTAATTTGTTTGCAGTCATTATTTTTCCTGTCTACACCCTGCATAATGATCTGAAGTTTCCTTCCCTTCCCCGATCCGGCATTTGTATCTTCACTTTTTAAACTCTTTATCCTTCCTATAGAGTTGGCATCTTCTTGATGATTATATCTAGTTATTTAATGTCTTCTACCCTTGTGATGACTGATTATATGTCAAGTATTAATGAATTAGCTCTCACACTCTCCTAGTGACATTATGCCAGAACGGTGGGAAGTGCAACCAGAGAGGAGGTTGACTAAACAGTGAAACTCTTCAAGAACAAGAAATGTAAAAAGGAATCGTACAAAATTAGAAACTTGCCCATGTTGCTAAGCATGAGTATTAGCAGTATAGGGCAGACATATAGGGAGAAAATCAGGAAGGTCAAGGCAAAAACTGAGATATAAGTAGAAAGGGATAAAATGGTAACAAAGCTCCTCCTGTCATAGTATTAGAAGTATTAAGTCCCTTTCTCTACAGGAAGAGGAAGCTAATAATTAATAATGAAATGCTTTAATGCCTTTTTTTACTTCAGTCTTCTCAGAAACGGTCAATTATCAGATGAGAAGGACAGTTGCTGGCAAGGAAAGAGGAGCAGATATTTAGCCTTGAATACAGATCATTTAGACAAGCTGGATGCTTTCAGGTCAGCAGGGCTGGATGGGGCACCGTATTTACTCAGGTTGAAGATACCCCTGATTATAAGATGACCCTCCAATATTTAGATTCTATATATGGGAAACTTATAAATTTGTTATAATTTTCAGGTAGAGAGTCTAATTATTGCAGGTTTTGCCTTGAATTTGTCCCCTTCCCATTGCTACAGCAGGGAAAATAAATCTGGGAGGTCATGTAGCCCCTTTCTCTTTCTCCTTGTAGCACCTTCCCCCTCTCCTTACTATCAGATCTTGTTCTCCTGAGCACATAAAAGGGAGAAACAAAGAATAATCTTAAAATTAAAATACTGTAGCAATTTGCGTATAGTACTCATAAACTTAGTTCATCCCAAATTGATGTATACTATCTTTTTTGAAACTGCTGCATGTTTTAGCACAGGTACTCCATAAGCACACTTTTGAGCAGCACATTTTACCTATGTTTGATAGTATGTGTGATATTAGTCCAAAGCCAAAGGAGGATTAAGCCAAAGCCAAGTAACCAGGAGGTGGAAAGTGAAATAAAGAGCTGAAAAGAAAGTCTAGAGATAGATGCAGAGTGGACAAAGGTGGAGAAGAGAGAAGAAAGATGACAAAGAAGATGGGAGCAACAATGGAGACAGATGAGTCAGCAAAGAAGATGGCGGGAAGAGAAACAAGGCCACTGATGGGATGCAAACGGGATCAATGATGGACAGATCTCAATTCATAGAATAAATACTATTTGAGATATTGGAGGTGCAGGTGGAACATCTCACCAGCCTGATTGCTTTCCAAGGCAGAGAGACTTGGGGGTTTACTTACTGGAACAGTGAAGTGTATGAAAACTACAGAAGATGATGGTCCTTGACTGTGCGGGATTGCCAAAGAAGAAGCCAGGAATCCCTAAGATGCAGTAACTTTGTTGGGGAGGGACACTTATTCTGCAAGGGTCCCAAAGCCTGTGCAAGAAAGGTCAGACCCCCTGAGGAACATTGTGCATCAGAAAGAGACAGTGGGGATGAAGAGGAGGGTGAGAGTGAAGGGGAAAGGATGGAGGAGACCCCGCAGGAGGAAGGAAAGGAGAAAAAGGGGAGTGCAACTAATGCAACTAAGGAGGCTCAAGAAGAAAGAGGGGAAGGATAGTGGGGAGCAAGAGTGAGCTTAGATGTAGAGGTGGTGGAGAGGGGGGGCAAGGAAGAAATCAAACAAGCAGAAGAAACAGAGATGGAACAAATAGAAGAGCCCAGGAGCTAGAGAGGGAAAAGGAAGAAAACACAAGGGAAGCAAATGAGGAAAAAGAAACCTGAAAAAGAGGGAATGAGCCAAAGTCAGAGCCAGAGAGCAGCTTCCTGCCATTAACTTATTTGGGCTCCAGCCTGGAGGGGCAAGCTGGAGATGAGGAATAGTGGGAAGGTGGTAAAATGGCAGCCTTCCTGAATGCAATGGCAGTCAGGCAGCTTGCAGAAGTGATGGGTATGAAAGCCGGGAGAGAGAGGAGTCAACCGCAGTACATGCCCATGGCTGCCAGGCAGCCTGGAGAGCAGCTTCTGCAAGTAAGTCTGGTGGGAGGGGAGGACGCAGGGATTGAGGCCCCTGTAGGGAGGGAGGGAGGGAGTTGGGCAGGGCTGAGGCTGCTGCCCAGCCCAGGCAGTGCATGGGGCTTGGGGCCAAATGCATGGTCACAGGGCTCAGGAGGGGAGTGGCATGGGGTGATGGGCAGCTCCCCCGGGGGGCTGTGTGTGGGCTGGCTCTGTACTGCTGTGCACACTTTTGGGGGGAGGGGCAGTGGAGGCACATGCACCCCAGATTTGACAGTGGATCTTAATTACGTATTCAAAGTGCTAGGAAAACTGGGGTTCCTTGAAAAATACATATGTTGGATAAGGTTATTGTAGAGAGAAGCAGAGAGTTGAGTCCAAAATAATAGGCATCTAAGCAGGGCTTTAGAAAACCGTATGGGGTGAGACAAGGGTGACCCCTGCCACCACTAGTATTTATGTGCAGCATTGGACCATTAGCACAAAGAATAAGAAAAGACAAGGTCATAAACAGAGTAAAGATACTGGGAGGGGGAGAGGTAAAATGTGTATGATACATGGATGATATAAATGTAGTAATTGGAGATAGACTTTCAATGGTAAGGGTGCTAAAGCATATATCAGAGTATGGAAAAGTGACAGGGGCTAAACTAAATAGATCAAAAAGCACCATAATGGGAGTGGGAAACTGGAGGCATTCGGAGAAGTTGGACCTTCAAATAAGAGAGAAATCAGGATGCTAGCGATCCGGATGGATGCTGAGGAGAAAGGTAATACAGCATGGAAACAGGTGACAGAAAGGATGCAGCAAATACTTGGGTTATGGTCTAGAAGGGCGCTGTCCTTTCCTGGAAAAGTGGCAGTAGTTAAAGTTATTCTATATATGAGAATTGCCAATCCCATATATATCTATGTCTGCCAATTTATTCTATATATGGGAATTGTATTCCCACCAACGTGGCACCAGATAGCTAGCAAAAGTACAGAGGGAAATATGTGTATTCTTCTGCAATGCTAAAAGAGAGCGGTTGGCTAGGTCTGAACTCTACAAAGCTGGAGGGATGGGGAGGATGCTGGACTTGGGATTGTTCATCTTTGTGAATTATGTAAGTGTGTTATGCAGGCCATAACAGAAAGAGAGGACAAAGCAGCATGTGGCACCTTATGTCCTGCAGCTGCAATTTTGAGGAAACGGGGTCTATATCAGACTTCTCTGAAGGCTTCTTGGGCATGGCAACAGCCAATTCATCGCATCAAGATCGAAGGTTTGATGTAGAGGTATAAAATAGGGAAGGTAGGGTTGGAGGTCCTGAAGTATGATAAGAAATTGAAGAGAGTGGGAAAGCAGAGAGACAGGATGGTGCTGGTGTGAAACGTCACAAGAGGACAAGTGAAGAAGGTGTGGGGAGAGGTTGGTGGGTAAACCATTAAAAGGGGGAACATGCTGATGTAGCACGTATGGTCGTAAGAAGTATCTTGCCAGTGATCAAGGTGCAACATAGATGGAGCTTGCTTATCAAGGTGCCAAAGGGAGAGATGCAGGGGAGAAGAAATGAGAGGTGTTTTGGGAGTGTACATATATAAGATGGGTGCGGGAAAGGGTCTGCCACTTTCTGAGCGTCGCCAAAATAAACCTGTTATTCATGTGAGGGATGGTACTATATGGACTCATACCAAAGGGACTGGAGTAAAAGTTAAGGACTTGACTAGCATGTGTTAAAACTAATTTATGGAGCGTAAGAAACCTCTGGATTTTGAAGGGGTTGGCTTTCCCTGAAAGAGAGTGCCTGAACTTGGAGCTGCACAAACTGAAATACTACATTGATTGGGACAAGGAAGAAATTGGAGAAGAAGAGGCGAAGGAGGAGTGGAGGAAAAAGGACAGGACACACTCGTTTCACTGAACGAAGAGAGGACTGATGGGAGGGGTGGAGAGATTCTGGTGGTTGCAGAGGTAATGGTTTTTCATCAGGTCCTGTATGAAGAAAAAGAGCTCTAAGGGTTTTTGTGGCAAGTTGATGTATGTTGGTTAAGGGTTTACTATATGTAGTTGTAAGTTTGGATATGTAGTTGATTTTGTGATATGAAGTCTTGTTAAAACGAAGGTGCTCAACATGGGTGTCTGTACGTGAGCGGGGAGGCTGCTCTGACGCTCTGTAAATACAGCGTGTCGGAGCACCCTTGATTAATATAGTCTGCTAGGACATGGTAATTACCGCACCCCAGCAGCCTCTTGGGTCTTGCGTATTGGCCTTCCCACACTTAAAAATGGTGGCAGGGGCACTTGAACAAAAGCTCATTTGACGAGCTTTAGTTCAAGCACCTCCGCTGCTATTTTTAAGCACAGGGACACTGATGCATGAGATGCTGCAGTGCTTTAATTGGAGCAGCTCTTGGAACCGCTC
>NW_005841857.1:3823896-3837650 GCF_000455745.1 Alligator sinensis
CCACCCCCCTAATCTCAGCGCACGTGTAAAAGTGCCCTACGTGAGGCTTTGTAAGTGTAGGGTAATAAGTGTGTTTTAAATAAATAAGGTTCTCATCTGCATTGTTGCCCAGTATGGGCCATGTGTTTTATAGTTATGCTCGGTAGTGGCTGCATTTAATCCACTTCGTCGTTGGTTTTCAGTGCTGAGCACGTGTTTAGCGATAGACAATGTATTGAATGAGATTTCCTTGCATGCAATTATGAGACGAGGAGCTTTCTCCACATTGCCAATTGTGGAAAACAACCTCGCCTTGTAGTTGAGTAAATATGTTACATGTAGAGGTAATTGGATGAAGTAATTGCAAAGCCATTGGCTACTACCTTTGAGAACTTGCAGAGGTTGCATGAAGTCCCAGAAGACTGAACAATGGGCAAATGCAGTACCCATCTATTTTTTATTTATTTATTTGTTGTGGTAATAGGAATAAGGAGGATACAGGAAATTACAAACCAGTCGGTCTAACCTAGGTAACCAGTGTGATTATTTAACATATCATCAAGGAATCTATCTCTTTAGTACCATGAGGACAAGATGATAAGGAAGTGCCAAAATAGATTTATCAAGAGCAAGCCTTGCTTCACACATCTGATTACCACCTCCCATGACAAAATGCCAGGCTTTGCAGATGCTGGGAGAGCGGTAGATGTGATGCAACTCAATTTTGGCCAGATTCGGAAGTGCCGTCTCCCATGACGTTTTCATAAGCAAGCTAAAGAAATGTGGTCTAGATGAAACTGCCATAAGATAGGTATATAACTGGTTGGAAAAATGATACTTCTAGTCTATTCAGCACTGGTAAAGCTTCACCAGATGTGCTGTGTTCATTTTTCTACATCACACTTCGTGAAAGAAGTGGACCCATTGGAGACTCCAGAGGCGCAGAACAAAGAGTATTAAAAGTCTAGAAAATGTGACATCTAAGAAAAGATTGGAAGGACTGCAATGATATAGCTGAAGGAGGAGAAGACTAAAGAGGGCAGAGATGAGAGGGATTTCATATTGGTTTTCAAGTATGAGAAGGATGTGTATAAAAGAGGACAGTGATCTGCTTTTCAGCGTGTCCACAGGAGGCAGAATGAGTAATAGGCTGCAACTGCAACACGGGGAATTTAGTCTGACTGTTGGGAAGAACTTTAATTATGAGGGTAGTTAAAGACTGGGATGAATTATCTAGAGAGGCTGTGGAGAACTTTTTAGAGTGCAGGTTAGGCAAATGCATATATTCTTAGGTGGTTTAGAAAGGAATGATCCTGTTTCGAGCAAGGGGTTGGATTAGATGACTGCCTGGGTTGTCTTCCAGTCTTTTTTTTTTTTTTTTTCCTCTCTCTCATCTATATGGACAGGTAGTAATGATAAACAGTGTCAAGCTTTTATATAACTTTTGCCATCACTGGATCTCAAAGCACTTAACAAAGAGAGAGTCAGTTTTAGTGTCTCTATTTTTGACTGTGGGAAACTGAGGCCGAGTTAGGTGAAATAGCTTGTCTAAGATGACACAGAAGGACCGTGGAGGGAGGGAAATAGACTGAGGCCTGAGTAAAAAAAAATCATAGGATATTTGGTGCTTTTAACTTTTCATTCTGTTTTGGAACAAACCCCCCAGCAAAAGCCGTTCAATGTTTCTGGTTTGCAGGAAGTTTGTAAGAGGGAGTAGTGCGTGTTCAGCAAAATGGAAGCATTTCCTCTTCGTCAACTTTTAAAGCCATTTTATTTAAAATGCTATTTTTGGTTGGGTTTTTTTGTTTTGTTTTTTAAAACAACAATAACATGAAGAAATGCTCCATCATGAGTACCTTAGAACAGATGATTTGCTGTTGTTATATGCAATTTTTTCCCAATCAGCTTTTAGGAGAATTAGTCTCTCCTCCATATTTTATACCCTATGCCTGGGTTAGAGATGGAGGAGAAGAGAACTTGAATTACTTTGTAACGTATGTTAGTGCTTACAGTATGCACTGAAGAGAAGATTTTCAAAAACAAAAAAAGCAGTTAAGACTTATCAGAAGTTTTCCCATTGACTTGAGTAGCTTTGAATCGAGCGCTAAGGTCTTCTCTCGTTGAAAGTCATTGAACTAGGGGCTCTTTTCTGTGTGTACTTTTGAAAATCCTTCCCGTGCCACAGTGTGGATGTCTCCTGATACATACTCTGTAAATCTAAAGAAATAAGGGTGGGATTTTCACAGTATGAGCAGAATTAAGCCAGCAATGAGCATTTGGAAACCATACTCTATGCACATAAAATAAAATCGACAAAGGGAAATGAGATGATCCTGGTAAAACCATTCAGAGAAGTTCTAAGGGGTTCATTAACAAACCTGATTAATGGGCAATAAAAAAATGGATAATATTTAGTAAATAAATTATTTATGATCATAGTGATGGGGATTGTTATATATTAAAGTTGTTCTATATTATAATGAACAATTGATGAATGTATTGATCATATTCAAAATTGCCTCATGGAGCCAAGACAATTGAGAGTATTTCTTTAAATGAAAAATATTTGGGTATTTTTTGTTAATTTGCAGAGTCTTCATTCCAGGCCGGTGTAGTAGGAGTAGGTTCCAGTAACTTGCATGTTTCAAGTAGTGTTTCATGCTGGATAATTGTTATCAATGTGAACAACTGCTTATTCTGAAGCACAAACTCAACAGTGTCACTATTTATAGACATCAAAGGTTAAACATTGTAGAAAATACTATAGGGACAAAAATAGTCGTTTGAAAGCATTGCAAGCGTGCTGCTGTTTGATGCTCAAGTGCTAAGGGTCGAAAAATAAGTAATGCAATTTCTGGAAGGAAAAACAGTTTTCATTTGTTCCCTCCAAATTCTTTCCATCATGTGCAGCTTAATAACTGGTGACAGGTATTTTCTCTAGTGAAATTAGATAACTGATCCTGATATTCTTTAATAGAGTAGGAAATAAAATTATCCCCGACTGTCAGAGATCAATTAATTGATTTGTCTGGCTCTGTCAGGAGCAATTCTTTGGCACCTTTATTCTTAAAATAGTTCAAAATACATTTGGTGGACTTCTATATTAAAAAAAAAAACAAAAAAAACACCACACAGATAATAGCAGCTAGCCGGCGCACGGGGTAAATAACTTGTTTGAGCGATTTGATCAGGAAGGTAAAGGTCACAAGAAAGGCAAATTAGTGCCCTAATAATAGGATTCTGACTTAGAGGTATTTTAAACACAGAGAACATGGTGAGGAATAGACAGAGGTGAATCTTGACACTCAGGAGAGATGAGTGAATTAATGCACAGTCAATCCCTTAGCTCCTAAACTTCAAAGTGAATGCCTCGGAAACAGAAGAAAGTTTTGGCAATGTATTTAATTCTGCTTTCTGTGGAGCCAGTGCAAAATGGTAGCCTTATATAATTACCGTGGTGACCTGTGAACTGCCGTCCTGGGTTAGACCCATGGGCCATCCTTTCAAGCGTCTTTCTCTTCAACAGTGGCAAGTACCAGACAACAGTAAGTCATTCCATCATCTCTGGCTAGCTATATCCCATCTCAGAGAATGACTTGGCAATGTAACATTTGTCTTGGTAATCTACCAGCCACATGGATGACTTGACACGAAAGACTCCTAAACTTCCAAAGATCAGCAGCATTTTGCTTAGACACCAATGATTTAGGGAGGCTGTGAGCTCTTATTGTTGTGAGTTGCATTTGATCATCCATAGTGGCTCCCAAATAGTCATCCGTCCCCCTGTCTCAATTGGCCACATACATCTCTGGTTTTTGGTCACTCTGTGCCAGATGGAGAGATGGAAACTTGAGTGCCAGTAGTGGAAAATCAAAGGTTGTTACAGATGGGACAATGCACAAATTCATCTAAGCCTGTGGCAAGAAAACCTATGGATTTAGCCTCCACTGAAGCTGTCAACTTGAGCCCAAAGGACTTATCCATGATTGTGAACAACTTCAACAACTCTGGGTGCCAATATCCTGCATGAGAACAGAGATGTAAATGCTGTGAAGAACTCAACTTTTCTGAAAAGCTTATATGCATTCAGGAAGGCTTCTCACTAGTCTACTTCCAGGCCTCCTAAACCCACCCCCAATAACCTACTGGCCTTCCTGCAGTTCAAACCATTCATTCATCAAGATGATCTGTGCAATCCTGAAAGAGTCTCATCCCAAGACTTATGAATCCAGCTCATGCCCTCCTTGTGAGTATTACCACTCATGGCTGAACTCTTTACATCCTTTACTAGAGAAGGACCGTTCTTCAAATGAGCAATATTTCAACATGTAAGAAACCTTTCCTGGATCCATCAGTTCCAGCCGGCTACTGCCTACGGTCAAACCTTCTGTTCCTGAGCATAGTCATGGAGATGATAATCAAAAGCCAACTTCAAGTTCCTCTATTAGAAGCCAGTGTTGTAGACTGAAACATTCACAGTTCAGGCCAGGTCAAGCATCTGAAGCCATTTTGATGGCACTGAATAATTTTCTGCTATTAGTGGACAGTGTTGACATGTAGCATCATTGCCCTTGAGTTCTATGCAGCGTTCAACATTGTTGACCCTAAAATACTATTGTTTAATAGGATACTTGGAACACTTATAAAAGGTCTGGAGTGCTGTATCCAAAGAGAAGTAATTGAAAACTGCTCCTCCTCAGATAGCCTTCTTGCATGTAAAGTCCCCCAATAATCAATTATTTATTTATTTATTTTCCTGTTCCTTTACAATGACTATATCAGGGCTGACCAACCTGCAGCACGTGTGCCATTAGTAGCACATAAGGTCTGTGTGTGTGGCAGGTAGCACAGGAAACATGCTGGTGAGAGAAAGCAGTGCAGTAGATCTGGGAGGGGAAAGGGACCAGTGTGACACTCGGGCAGAGTGCAGGTCTAACTGGTGTCATGCCTGCCAAAAAGTTTGGCCCCCACTGCTCTTTCTATAGCCACTTTTTGAGCTGGTCAGACAATTAAGTGACAGCAATATGCAGATGACTAACACTTTGTATTTACCCGTCCCCACTTATGGCTGTATCACTGCCGCTGAGATGACTCTTTACTGGGACAACATCACCTCCGGGGCGGAGAACTCAGCATGCTCTGAATCTTTGTTAAGCAGACTAGCAAGGACTGATTCAAAACCCATTGGCTGCAGTGAAAGATTTTCCAAACACTAAATCAACTTCAGATCAGCCTCCTGGTTTAGGGGTCTGTCTGACTAGCATGTCTGAACTTGAGTGCCTTCAAGTGACTAAGAAGTGGCTACAATGTAGCAAAGAGATGCTTGAGCAAACTTTTATTTTGATTTCCTGTATGATTTTGGGGTTGCCATAACTTGTCTGGGACCCTGCATTTCTATTTGTAAAATGGAAACAAGGCTTACTAGAGGCCTTCAAGTGGGTGGGAGGAGAGTGGCAGCATGGACACTGATGGCAATCTTGATAGGGCTGCAGGGAACTAAACTTTACCACGTCAAATTTGAAGCTAGCTCCGTATCATACTGCAGTCACGGACATGACATCCCTAAATGCACAGCTGGGCCTCTGTACCTGGGCTTACCCATTTCAGTGGTATTAAATCTTAGATTTTGAATATAAGTCTTCCAACCTGTAGTACATTTCTTAAAGCCCCAGTGCTTGGAGTAAGGTGAATGTGTTAGATCCTCAGCTTGCTTTCTCTTTTTTTTAAAGTAAATTTTTAACACTGCTGCAAAATGAACCCTGAAAAGGTGAACCAGTCCACACTAAAATGAAAAGAACTCGAGATTTAATACTTAAAAAAAAAAATATTCCCTTCCCGCCCCCCACCCAAGAGAGTTTCATGATTTCTTTTTTTGAAGGCCTGGCTCTTGTGTTTGAATTTTTGGGACTGGCAGTAGTAGTGCTGGTTCGTGAGGCTGAATAAGTCGTTTGTGAAGCGTTTTCTGATCTTTTTCATGAAGTTTGCAAATTAATGGTTTTTTTTGTTAAATATTCTCTCATTGGTAACAGATGCTTCCTGGAAAAGCTAAATGTTGTCTTACTGTCTTATAGGCTCTTTGCTATGTATGCTCTCCTTTAAGAAAGCCATATCACTGTTGTTATTGGCTGGCCAGAGGGCAAACCTCTGCTCCTTAAACAGCATGCATGTCCCTCTTCTAAAGAAAGAAAATGCCACACAACCTAAGTGACATTTGCATTGCTGCTGTGATGACCTTCCACATGAATTATGTCCAACGGCAGCTACAGATTCACCTAACGTGGTCTACATTTGTACAGTTGCACTTTGAACATTTGCTCTCGTTCCTAATTCACAGAGTTACAGGAGCAGAGATGTCCACAGCCGGCGATTGTTCTGCATGTATAAGGTAGTGGGGGAAAGTGAATTCAAGCAGTAGACTTATAATGTGACATGCATTTATGTGATTTAGCATCTTGTTACTTAAAAAAAAAAAAAAATTGAATGAGACATTTTTTAAGCACTAGCTTTAATCGAGAACAAGCTGGAAATGCGACATCAGCACAAGCAGTTGATGCACTTCCTCTAAACGAAAAGAGAAATAGTACCAAGGATATATTAACCAAATGAGCATCTCTGATTGTGAAATAACGATGATATTCATCAGAGAACTCCTTGGCTTCTCGTAAGTGACTGTGATGGGATTTGAGGCTATTCTTAGCATCTTCCTGCAATGGTAATAGTGCCGCCTAGCACTTTTTTTTCTTCTCCCTTTCCAAAGCACTTCAACAAACGATAGCTAATTGAGGCACACGACGTTATCTGCCCTCGCAACGTGTTATCACGTTGTTGCACACTGTGTGCATCTCTAGAGGGAAAGGCATAACCACCCACAGCAAATACGACATTGAAATATAGGTTGAAGTGATAGGGAAAACAGCCAGCCAAGTCTTGAGTTGTGGATCCTTCATGTTCCTATAACCATACAAAGAGTACAGGGCTCATTCCTAGGAGAGCATCCAAAGAGTGTCCTTGCTCCGGGGAAATCTTGGGGGTAGCATGAAGCCAGCATAGACACGCTATACGATCACTCTAACCCTATGGGTCTTGCCTAAGTGGCCCAGGAGAACATGAGGCCAGTGCACTGTTTCATTCATCTACAGCCATTCAAGTGGTCACTAGGGATCCCCTCCAGCCTCCTCTAATGGCAGAGAGGCTTGGCAGAGGATGAGGGGAGCCAAAAGGTAGACAAGTCTTATCTTTTTCAACAAATACCCTGGTGATCCTGTACCAAGCACACCTTTATTCTTCCCTGGTCCCAGTTGTGGGTTGTGTGCATGTTGTTTTACATGTCCTGAAAGTAAATGCCACACTTAAAATACTTCTAGCATCCAGGAAAACAAAATCCAATTCTTTTGGTGATATTTTTCTTCCTCAATGGTATTTGATAACATTAATAACCCAAAGTCAAAATTGTATTAGGTGTCTGAAGACAGATGCCTAAAAATGTTGTGTTTGGTCCAAAGTAAAGTGCCTGATAAGCGGTATCTAAGAGCACCCGTTAATTGCAGAGATTCCCTTAATCTGTTCCAACTGAAACTTTCCCTAAAGGTGTACATTCTTGGTATATCAAATGAAAGCCTACGCTTTCTTGAATTGAAAGCTTGATCAACTTTTTGATGGTGATCAAAGCTACTCTGATATTCCTGAGCATAATAAGTTTAATTTAAAACCCTCTGCCTGCAATATTTTCAGAAAGCTTTTCATTTTCTGAATTGTATTAATAAGAAAGCATAAAACACCTTCCAATTAAATGCCGACTGCTTTGAAGAACGTCTTGTAATGATCAATTGCTAGTGATATGGGCTGGTCGAATAAACTGACGTTTGGATGAATGACTAGCGAGCATTAAAAATCTTTGGCTAAACTCCAAAGGGTGTTGTTTTTTTGTTTTGTTTTTTTTCCTAGGCCATATCCAAATGTTATCATTCGATGATTCTTACTTATCATTCCACTTCCTGAAAAGATCTGGGTCTTTGTGACCATTTGCCTTTTCCCTCACCTAACGTTGTCCATCTGGCTCTCCACAATCCAATGTACTGTATTTTAGTGTAGCTTTCCATAATGCACACAGTTTCTTGACTCTTGCTGCCTTTGTAGCCTCAGTTCTGTGACTTCTGAAGCTTACTTGAAACAGCCTCTAGGTAACATGAGAGCCCTTGGTATGAACTGAGCTCTGTAAGAGTGAGCGCACTTTTCCTCCTAGGATTTCAAATCTCTTCATATTTGCTACTTACTCTTCAAACTCTCCTCTCACACCCATGAGTGCCTGTAGTAAAACGTTTTTTCTCCCAATTTATAGATGGAAAAACTGAGTCTGGGATGTTACAACAAGCCCAGAATTGCACAAAAAATCAAAATGAAAGTTTGGGGTACAGTTGATCCACTGGATCATGAGAGACAAGTGAAAATAAAGGAAAGCATTCTGCTTCTCTATTGAGCACCGGTGAGGCCTCACCTGGAGTCCTAGGTCCCGTTTTGGGCCCCACACTTTGGGAGATGTGGACAAATTAGAAAGAGTCCAGCAAAAGAGGCCTGACAAACCCAAGGAAAATATGAAAGAAGAAAATTATTTAGTCTGGAGAAGAGAAGATTGAGTGTGGATTTGATACATTTCTTAAAATACCTGAAGGACAATTATACAAAGGCTGGCGATAGCCTTTTCTCTGTGACTGTAA
Source organism: Alligator sinensis (assembly GCF_000455745.1). Classification (NCBI taxonomy): domain Eukaryota; kingdom Metazoa; phylum Chordata; order Crocodylia; family Alligatoridae; genus Alligator; species Alligator sinensis. The sequence continues at coordinate 3,832,590 of NW_005841857.1, forward strand.
GGGACAGGATTAGAAACCATGGCCTTAAATTACAGCAGAGGATATGTCAGTTGGAGTTTAGGAAAGTGGTTAAGCAATGAAATATTATCCACCCTTGGACATTTTCAAGAGCAGGTTGGACAGCCACTTGACTTGTATGGTTTGGTCAGGGTTGATCTTGTCTTGAGCTCAGGGCTGGACTAGGTGACCTTGTGAGGTCCCTTCCCTGATGGTACCTGCCACGCCTTCTTTATACAGAGGATCAGAATCACTTGCCTGATTTGCCAGAGGTCACACTGGGTTTGCTGGGAGACAAATCCCAACTATCTCCTGTTTTAAAGGCTGCAGAGGACTCTAGTCTTTCTTTAATCACTCAACAACTCTCTAATAAACTTGCATGTTCAAGCAAAATGAGTTGAACATACTGATAGTCTGCAGTTCCTGCAGTGAGATGAGCAGATTTCTTTTCCCTACTGTGTCACTCAGCCCTGAGTCTTTGGTGTATAGTCTTCCAGATCAAAAAGTCAGTGAAACTATACCAGCCCAGGGCTCAGGACTGGAGCAGGACAACTGTCTATGTGGCCCAGGTGGGTGAGGAGGAATATGACAATCCACCATGGTCTAAAGCTAACTTCCAATTTCTAAGCCACATGTGTGATTGAGATAACCATGTTCTCCAAAAGTTTTCCCTTCTGCTATTACAGAAGCCTAATTTCAACCTTCTGCCCATCTTAAAGTTGTCTGGGACTGTTTCCAGTATGAATAAAAATGGCCTTTGTCCCTATATTGTGGAACTCATTATCTCATCTCTTCAACTTCATGGTAGGGTATGAACCAGAACTGAGGAGCCACCAAAAAACTCTCTCTCTCTCTCTCTCTCTCTCTCTCTCTCTCTCTCTCTCTCTCTCATGTACTCAAAACTATGCTTTTGCTATTCAGAGAGGAAAGGATCATTTGGTGGTTGGAGTTTTTATCTGAGATAGTGGACTTCTAGTCAAATCTCTTCAATAGATGTGAACTAATTAGTCTTTGCTTCAGTTCCCCCACTACAAAATGCCAAGCATACTCCTACCTCAGAAAAGTGCTATGGAGAATAAATAGAGGTCTCCCTCACTTAATGCGGGTTCTGCATGTGTGAATTCGCTCTTACGCGATGACCCTTTTTATACCAAAAATTCGTTCTATGCGAGGTAAATTCATTCTTATGTGATTGGTGTGGTGGAAGCCTGCAGTCAGCTCCTTTGTGCAGTGCATTGTGGGAGTGACGTGTGCCAAAATATAGTCTTCTGCAAAGTATAGTCTCCAGTGTGGATCTGTGCTCCTTGGTCGTTGTCTATGACATGTGTTTCTGTAGTTGCCATCCCCATTATGGCATCTAAGTGCCCCGTAGGTTTATTTCCTACCCCTCTCCCTGACCCATCAATGAAGCCTTCACCACCCTCTCTTCACACCAGCTAAGCATTCACCACCACCCTGTGCTTGCGTGCCGCTGTAGGTGAGTACCAAAAATTGCCTTGTAAAAGTGGTAGAAACTTGTCTGGGGGTCAGTACAGTTGAGGTTTTGGAAGGTATCCCTATTTGTTACATTGTAAAATAGGTTCCCTTTATGCGAATTCGAGTTACGCGCCGTTTTCCAGGAACACATGTACAGCATAAAGCGAGGGGAAACCTGTACACTGAAAGATTGTGGGGTGCTTAGGCACAACCAGATATGTACAATAGATAATGCCTACCCAATGGTGTCTTGGGTCCACATGGTCAAGAGTGAGCATGGCTCTTGGATGAGAGGTTAACTTGAAATATGAGGCATGCTGGAGACTGACTTTACATTAAGTGATTTTTTTTTTTCAGGCCTTTTTGGAAATTGGATCCCTTGTAGGTATCTCAGGTTAGTCATTCAAAATCCCTACTCACTTCAGAAAATATATTTTTTTAGTTACGCTAGAGTGAGAACCTCTTGTGCAACAGTTAGAGTTTAATTCGAGGAGGCTTGAGAAGGAATCAAGCTGTTTGGTATGTATGCTGCAAGCAAAAATTGGAGGCACAAATGAAAAGAAAGGTCCTTTGTCCTTGTATTGTGGAGCTTGAATGTACAACATGTCTAGATAGAAGACCTCTTTTAGCAGTTTAATTACTTAGAGTGCTTGCTCCGTGGCAGTACGTTAACAAATGCAGATCAGTTCTTCCATCAATCCATGTCTGTTTTGTTATTTGAGAACATCCATTCATCTGTGGGGATAACATCTGTCAAGAAAAGGTATTACACATAAAAAGCAACTGAAAAATGAATTGTTCTTGGTAATCTCATACCCATTTGGCTGTGCATGATAAATCTTTATGATGATGGTCTGGAAGAAATGAGAAGTTAGTTTACAATGGAACGGAAAATGTAACTCCCCAGGATTGCAGCCAGTCGGCAATAAAAATGCTGAGGATGTTACATTTTATTTTAAATTTTTTTTTTTTTTGCTGACTGGTTTGGTATCAGCTCCTTGGTTTCTTGGGGTGTACATTTTCCGCTCACGGACTAAACATTATAGAGCAGCAGAAGGAAGTACTTTCAATACGATTACTAAAAAACACAGTGAATTGAATTTATGGGAAGATTATGAGGATTAGTGCAGCCTTGCATAGTCAGTGGGTGAGTAAGGAAAAAGGGTACATGTTTAAAGAAGACCAGCACTGGGGCTGTAACCAGTAATGGCGAAGTATTTAATATCGTGTGCATAACTGAGAATTCAGTTTTGGTGGATATTGCTAAAAATGACACCTAACTAAAAATTATCTTTGTTCTGTTTGAATGCAGGCTTCAGCCTTTATGCATGCGTGCCAGTATGTCTGCGTGAACCAAATTGGAGTAATTCCCCTATCACAGGGGTGCTGTGAGGATATAGTCATTAGAAAACTGAGGTGCTCAGTTAATACAGTAATGGGAGCCATATAACAAGTTAATGAAGGGATAATAATGAAGAAAATTATTTTGGAGGAGCTAATTAATCAGCCTAATTTTCTCTTCATGGAATATCTGGGCTTGGACCGAGCTTTCTTAAATATTATCACTGAATTTTTTAACAAGTTTATTGCTCAGTCTCACTGGTCCTTTTTTCACAGTCATTAGACTGCCTGAAATTTGGGCCACCCTCTGTATGGATATTGCTTGCAATATGTTGCATCTCTTCTCTGTGCAGAAGAATTTAGCTCTGATAATCAGTAAGTGTTGGAAAAAGCCACTGTAGCTATGACTTCAGGGAAAGGGCCTGGTTTAGGGAAGTGTAAGGGGAAATTAGATGATTTCTGTCTGGATAAAATAACTCTTGAGACTCTAGTAGCCTAATAGATTAGACTAGGTTTTGAATCAGTGGCTAAATGAGGGTTTTAAATGCAGTGTTCTCTTTGATCCTGATCCTCTGTGGACCAAATAGGTTTGGTCAAAATTGCCTCTGTCCAGTGATGTTAGCTCTGTGTTCAAATATGGCACAGGTATGCTGATTACTTTTATATCATCAGCATAAGAAGTCGTAGGGTTGGAAGGGACTTCAAGGGTAACCTAGATGAACTCCCAGCACTGATACAGTGTTTGTTAATCTGCTATAATCCTCAGACTGCCTTGGCAATGTGACTATCTAGCCAGTTACTATGTAGTTTGCATTTGATTTTTCTTCCCTAGGTTTATCACCTTACATCTGTCCTTTGTGGAGTTTCAATTTGTCATCTGTATCTCAGTCCTCCAAAGCATAAACATTTCTTTGAATTTTTAAACTATCCTCCAAAGCATTCTCAGCCCTGCTTCCAGTTTGTTTGTTTTTTGTTTTGTTTTATAAATTTGAACATTATATGTTCTATTTCTGCATCCAAATTATCAATAAATTATGAAACATTGGACCTGGAACAGACCCCACTTGATACCTCCACCAGTCTGATGTTGAGCTATTAGTAGTTAGTCTTTGCAACTCCTAGCTGAGTGTCACAATCACAAGGCTACCAAGTGGTGTTCACTCTTTTCCTCTGCATATGCCTGTGTGTGTGTAGAGACAGAGAGAGACAGAGCAACCAGTTTAAACTTACATGTTTAGGGTATGTGTAACATAGATACATCTAACATATAGCTATATGTGTCTCTCATATCTATCTGTATGTATTTAAGATAGATATATGTTAAACACATATATTTATGTATGGTACACCCGCATAGATAGATGGATAGATTCACTCTCTCCCCCCACCTCTCCATACACCATTTAAAACATATAGATATGTTACACACATATACATATGTAGCCCTGGTCCACCATGCCGGGGCAGGGCCACTGCCTGTTTTGGATCCCTGGGGTGCCAATGGCCTTGGTCTGTGTCCCAGTCCACCGAATAACTGGTAGTAGCCAAGCAGCAGGGTACTCTGAGATCCCTTCATCCAGTGGAAGATGAGATGCAAACTGATATTCTCTCTATATAAAGGCCGTAGTCTGTCTGTCCCTAATGCTTTATTCACACTCTGATTAGCTGACTGAAGCAACCAATCAGAGTGCTCCGAGAGTGTTTGGACAGGAGGCTGTGGTGCAGTGGAGTGACACCATGATGAAGAGGACAGAGGGAACGGAGCAGGGGGGCAGCATGGCCAGCGCTGCTAGCCTTGCCCCCCTCCCCACCCCCATCACCCCTGTTCCCTACAGGCAGCGGTGATGGAGCAGTGGGGCGGGGAGGCAATGCCAGTGGTGCTGCCCTTGGCCCTGCTCCCTCCCCCACCCTGGTCCTGCTGCTTCCAGGCAGTGGCAATGGATCACAGGGCTGGACACGGGGGTGCGGGAGGGTGCATGGATCTGGAGGTGGATCCTGCCTCGCCACCATATCTCAGGGGAGAACAGGGCCGGATGTGAAGTGGGCTGAGGCTGGACACAGGGCTCCATCCCGGCCCAGTCCCAAACCCCAACCCCTGTGACAGTGAAGACTGAGGGCCTGGAGTGGGTGGGTGAGGCCAGTGCTGCTGGATTGATGTGGAAATGAAGCTTGCAGTTTCAGGCAGAAGAAGGAACTGAACTTGGGCCTCATAAATCCTGGGTATGGGGTGGACCACCCTGCTCCCCA
>NW_005841857.1:3837681-3867694 GCF_000455745.1 Alligator sinensis
TTTCCCTCCAATCCTATCTAGGTCACTTACTGGTATGTTTAAACCTCAGATTCTGTGAATAATTGTGCCTGCGAGTATGCAGTTCAGATATTTGTGGTTGCTCAGAAGCTCCAATATTTCAGGAAGCGAAGCAGAAGGGGTGTGATCACAACCAACACAGACTAATTTTATGTGTGTGAGCAGATCTGTCACAAGGGGAGATGTGGCATTCACCTAGTTCTGCTTTGGAAAACCATCTTTGTATTTCAATGGCATTTGGTAGTGCCAGTCCGTAAAGGGCAACGGCCTGCCGCTTTCAGTAAACGGAGCAGCGCTGAACTAGAATTAGCCTACTACAGAGTAAATGGGTTTGTCTGCAAAGTAAAGTACTGTCCACTGTATGGGTGACTGGTGCCTCCCGAGTCTGGGGGGGCACTGGATATCCGAGGGGGGGGGGTCCCCCAGTGGCAGATCGCCGAGCCAGTGGCAAAGCTGGAAGTGCACTTCTGGTTTTGCCGCTGGTGCTTTCAGGGGTGCATGTGCACCCCCTATGCATTGCCAGTGGTCCACTGTGGGGAATGGAGGGGGACAGAGGAAGCGGAAAAGTAGAACCGAACCCTGGGGATGCTGTTTTCTCTGAATTGAGGGGAATCCACCATGGGATGCCATTCACTCCAGAGGGAAGACTTTTGATTTTTGCTGGAAGTGGTTAGGTTCAGGAGTCTGTCTTGCACATTATCTTAGTTGCCAAAATATCCCTCCTCACACCCATCAGCCATGCGTACTTAAACACCAGCTTCTGCTCTTAGTTCTCAGTTACTCTTTTGGGACCGGCAGGAGAGGGGGAATATGAACGGAAAGCAACGCGGTGCCATGCTCTATGCTACTCCGTAGGGTTGGGGGTTGAGAAAAGGGAACCCTGAACTCACTCAGAAGGCAATGGGCATGCACTGTAATGATCTTTGTGAAAGGGCTGGGGATGGGGTATCGTTCAACAGCCTATGTAGAAGGGTCTTGTATAGTGCTAGTCAGGGAGGGAGGTCATCTGTCACTCGTTTCCATTCATGTGTTACAAGTTCTTCTGTTTAAAACAAGTGACTTGTGGCCCTGTAAAATGGGGGCGGGATATTTTGTCTTATTTTATTACACTATTCTCTCTCCCCATCCCCCCTTTAATCAAGGGGCAATGTTAAAATTTTCTTTCTTGGTACTCCCAATGACATAGACTGAAAGAGATTTCAACATGTAAAATTGGGGAAGTGATATTTATTTATAAATAGAGAAGGTAAGAAATGCCATGGGATTAGACAAAACCTGCTGTTTCCCATTGCCTCACCTCTGCGTGAGGAATCTTAGGGGACATTTGGGAACAATATTAAACTCAGATTTGCTGCAATGAGCTCAATTACCATTAACACTCAACCGATTAGTTACCATGATGAAGGAAATGCAGAAAGACTTCCACTTGAGTCCGTCGTTGAGAATTGCTTCTTGTAGCGACTGGGGCCCTTTCACAGGAGTTATCTACAGATGTACAAATACAGCTTTAAGGATGGTGATTAAATGGGTGGTGTCTGGGTGATAAAGGGGATTGTTTAATTGGACAGGCATCTTGGTTATCTTTGAGTCCTTGGTTGGAATTGTATCTGTCTCATCGAGGTTGTATGATGGAGATTGAGGACATTTGAAACGGGGTGCTGATCTGCCTGTACTCGTACACGGTCAGCCACATGACAGAAATGACACTCCCAGCTAGGCCACCATGCCAGGGATCTAAGTTTGGGCATAGAAAGAAAGAAATGTGATATCCTGTAGTTTCACCTGATGAGACCAGTCTTGCAGTGGGCACAGTACCAGACTCTGTGGATCTGGAACAGAGAAAGCACAGGTAATACATGCTAACCACTAAGCATAACACAGTAAGCTTAGCATAACACTCTAAGGGCAACACCAGATGTCACCAAACCAAGTGGATCAAACCTCCAACCCCAGCTGATACCCTTTGTTGGGTGAAATGCATGTTGCCCATTGTCCCGCATTGGGCCGGGGCCTGATGTGGAACAGTGGGTGATGTGTTTCTCTTACCTGGGGATCCCTGTATCCCTTGCTTCTCCATGCCTCTTTGTCAGGACCTTCATCCTGCACCAACCCATGCCTCATATGGAGGTGTAGGTTTGTGTGGGTCCTGACATAAGGCAATACAGGACCTGGGGGATCTCTGACATCCTGTGCCTCCATGCTGGGACCCGCACTGCCCAATGCTTTTGTGCGAAGCACAGATTGGTGTAAATCTCAGCAAAGAGGCATGGGGTGGCATAGGACCTGGGGAATCTGTTGGATCCAAACCCATGCCTCTATGTGAAGGACAGGTCAGCATGGGACCCAGTGCAGGTTCCAGCATGGAGGTGCACAGGGCACCAGACCTTGGGAGACCTGATCATGTAAGGGGATTCCTGGGGGTGCCAGTGATGGCTCCTACCCTGGGGGTCTTTAAGAGGAGGCTTGATGTCTACCTGACTGGGGTCATTTGAGCCCAGTTTTCTCTCTTGCCCAGGGCAGGGGGTTGGACTTGATGATCTACAAGGTCCCTTCTGACCCTACTTCTATGAATCTATGAGTGATACTGACTAAAACATTTTTAATATCTCAGTAGAAGCCATGTGTTGAATAGGTCTCTGAGATGAAGTGCCTCTCTCAAATCCTTCAAAGGGACACCTGTAAATCAGAGCAAAGATCTGTTCCAAAACCCACTTGGAAAATGTCAGTTCTAATTAGAACTGGTAAGAAATTATACCAGGATGATTTCCTTTCTCTTTTTTTCTGTTTTTTTTTTTGTTTTTTTTTTTTTTTAATGGGAAATTTGCAGAAACTTCCTTTTTCCGTTTAGGGACATTTCAGGTTTGCCATCTTTTTCAATTTTTTTTTCCAAAAAAATGGAACTGAAATGATTTTGCATAGGCTGACATGATCTGAACTGGACTATTTTGCTTCATTGAACAGACCCCACAAGATGCATTTTCTGTCAGTTAAAAAATAAAAGCAAACTTCATTTCCCCAGCACACGACCACATGGAGCTATAGCCTGGGCCCGCTTTGAAACCTCTGACCCAGGTGTCCTGGAAGACTGCATTGCCCTGATACATTTGTGCATATTGCACTGTGTATGAGGATCAGTCAGCTGGACCAACATCACACTCAAGGGCACGGGGACCTCCAGGGAGCTGGGCTCATAGAAGCTAATGGAAATCCCAACTAATGAGCAGTAAGCCAGGGAAATGCAGTTCAATGCTGATCTCATTCAAAAGAAAGATAACTTTTCAGCTTAATTCAGTTAAATGACGCATTTTGATTGCAGGGAAGCCAGAATATTTCATTTGAGACCAAAATGCTGAAACACAATGTTTTGACATTTCTGAATTGAATTTCGCTTGGCATTTTCCTTTCATGATGAAAATTAATATTTCAATTGTATCCACCTTAGGATGAAAAAAAATGTTGGACTATGCCATGGGCTGCACATGGGAAATTGTGCTCTGCTCTAACAGGTCAGGTTGTTCTGATGTTCATTACCATTGCATCGAGCCTTTGTAGGGTTACACCATGCACTCTTGTCCCATATTCTGTTCTCCATCTATGTTTGAAGCCTCCTGAGGCTCAGAGCCAGGCTGGTGCCATTCAGTGGGATTTCACAGCTCTTGGTAGAGAAAAATGTATGCCCGTGTAAGTGGCAAGTGCAGCAAGTCACATTTAGCTTTCAGCCTCTGGGACTCCAGTAAAAGCCTGGGCATTCTCCACATTTCACCAGGAGAACAGGAATTTCCTGATTATTGCTTTCCTTCAGGAACTGTCCCTTTGCTTCTGTGCCCACAAGCCTCCATCTGTTTGTTTGGATTTTTTTACTTCTGTATTGATTTTAATGCATAAACATTTCAATAGCACTATGGGAATCTAATAAGCCATCATACTTATTGTCTTGTGACACAGGAGATCTATACATCTATTAATGAAAACAAACCATTAGAGCAAGGAAACTGAAGTGTGAAAATATGAATTGGGAGAAAAAAGAATTACTAACCTGCAGCATTATTTCAATCCCTTATGCATTTCATAGCTAACTGCTTTGCATTTCTTCAGACCAACTCATTGGTTAGAGGTGATATCTTTTATTAGAACTACTAAATAGTTGCAAAGAAGTTGTTAATAGAATCATAGAAATTAAGGGCTGGAAGGGACCTTAAAAAATTGAGTCCAACCCCCCTGGTCTGGGCAGGAATACTGCTGAGTTCAAACGATCCCAGCAAGGTGTCTGTCCAGTCCCTTCTTGACCATTTCCAAGCTTGGGGACTGCACCACCTCCTTGGGAAGTCTAATCCAGATTCTGGTCACCCTTACGGTAAAAAAGTTCTTCCTTACATCCAACCTGAAACCACCCTCCAACAGTTTATGGCCATTGCTCCTTGTCAAGCACCTCTGCCTAACTGGCTGATTTCCCTGCTCTGCAATGGATAGTGAGTTCTATCATCTCACAATCAATCTCCCAGATTACCCTCAATCCTCAGATCCCCCACCACGTTATCCCATTTGGCTAGACCCAAATCCAACAAAGCCTTCCCCCTGATCTGCCCGTTCACCTCTTCTACTAAATAAAGTTCTTCCTCGGAGGTTAAAAACCTATGTGACCGGTCAGATCTGCAAAGAACAACTTTTTGCAACTATTTAGTTGGTAGGTCTGTGCGAAACAGCACCATTCCGTTTCGACTTGCATTTTGCTGTTTTGCTGGAACAGCATTTTGTTTCGAATTTTGTTTCGATTCGAAACCACTGTTCCGTTTTGTTGAAACAGTTTCGCTGTTTCGACACTGTTTCGATGTTTTACCCATAGGCTATAATGGGGAAGTGCAAAACAGCCTATAACTTAGTCATTTCTGGCCTGATTTGGATGAACCATGCAAGAATGGTCGCCCTTTCTGAGGGCATGAAGCCTGACAAGTTTCATGAAGATAGGTGGAGGGGTTTGGGGAAAACTGCACCTCAAAATCTAGAAAGCAAAACTCATGTCATGTGTATATATATATTAAGCCATGGTGGGGTCAAAACTGGCTTGTGACTCTGCTGAGTCCACAAAGCCTGCCAAGTTTCAAGGAGATAGGTGGAGGGGATTGGGGGGAATTGCACCTCAAGCTGTGGACAGCAACACTTCTGACACGTGTGACACTGTGTGTGTTAAAACACAGCAGGGTGAAAGCTGCAGGCCTGCTAGCCCCTGCTGCAGCCACGAAGCCTGCCAGCTGTCAAGGAGGTAGGTGCAGGGGGGTTCTGGGGCCCTGCACCTCTAGCTGCTGACAGACAACTCATAACATGGGTGGGTGACACTAGGTGTGTGTTAAGGTGCACCTTCACTCAACTGACACCAAGGTAGAAAGCAGGGCACTTCAAACAATGCTGCCTTTTATGCAGTTTTTCCATACCTCCCCTAGAGCACTGGGATTGGAGGGGACCTCAGGGAAGGATGACAGTTATTGGTCAGCTACACAGTCAATAATGAGAGCACTCCTTCCACCTGCTTCCCCTCTCTCTCCTTACTTTAGCTGTTTCAAAGCTCTCTGTTTCATTTCAATTTCGCTGTTTCGAGCTTGAAACAAGTCAAAACAGCGTCGAAACGAAACTGCTGGCAAAATTTCGCACATCCCTCTTAGTCGGTTTAATAAAAGATATCGCCTCTACCCAAAGAGTGTCTGCCTTTGTGCTTAGACCAATACGGCTATAGCCAAGATCCCTCAAACATGGAAGATATTGCATTTCTTCTAGTTTCTACACAACTGGAGAGTTAGGATTGCAACTCTTTTTCAAGTTTATAGTCCCCTATGACTTTAAGGGCCTTGGACTGGATGGACATGTGGGTCCCTTCTGGACCTCTATGACGTTGAGGCCCATATAATGGCAGAATGTATCTGATCCTTTCCTGCTTGTGTGTGAGACTGTTAGACTGTGTTACCAAGGACAAGGTTATACGTTTCCTCCGAGTCAAGGGTTTTAGCATCTATGTCCAGGTCATACTGAGGTCCTCGTGTTTCTGTCCTTTCCTTTTATAATCCCTCTTTTGGCCCAGAATGTCTCTCCCAACATTCACTCTGCTCTTCTGCTTTCCCTACTAACTCGACTTCTTTGTACATCCTGCCTTGCTAAGCAACCTGAAGGGGATGTAAAGGGCAAACTGCTTTAGGAGCATAGACGTGGGCCCAAATAAAAGGCAGGCATTACTACCTTGGTGGGCAGAAAAGGGCAAGGGCTCCTGAGGAGAGCATAAAAGGAGATGTAAAGAGAGCCTGTCGGTATAATTGTCAGCAAGCCGCCGGAGATTAAAGGGCTGGTGTTTTTATAGCCTTCAGAATTGCAAGCTTCTGTGGGAGAGAGAAACATTTGATGAAAATGTGCAAGGAGTGGAAGAATAAAAATGATCAAGGTTGTGGTTACCTGGATCCAAATTAAAGCCTAGCCTCAAATGCACTAAGTGCTCAGTGCTATGAAGTGCCGAGCCCTGGCTCCGGTCCAGCAAAGTACTCAAGCAGAAGAGTTTTCCTGTTGGCTGCAGTGTTTGTGTGCTGAACATTGTTTAAATCTTTCCTGCACAACCAAAATGCTTAACAGGGCACAGGAAATGAGCCTTCATCCCTGGGCCCAATACTTACCTCTCCAAGCATGTGTTCCTGTGTGGTGCCATGCATCTGCCGTTGCCAGTTCCTCTGTATGAGGATGGCAGTCTTCCTGTAAATAAGGAAGGCATTGGTGAGTCCAGAGAAGGCTGAAGAGGCCACATGTTCAACTGCAAGTGCAAGCTCACCTGTAGCAATATGCTAAATACCCTTGAACATGCTCGATTGCAACATTTCTCAGAAAATGTTAGAAGAAAAATGTAGCCGTAGGACTTCCCCCTCATTGCAAGAACAGCTCGCTTCAATGCTGCCGTTGCTTTTGGTGGTGCCTGCTTCTAGATCCTCCGGGGCAGGGAGTTGATTGCTTTAGGCCCATGAAGTTATTTTGCGAAAGACAAGAAACCTTAGTTTCTGCACTGCACAGAAACTACTGATAGCCATTTTCCCCTCCCATTAATCTTAGTGACACCTTCTTCAGAAGTTATTCAAGAGCTCTAGGAGAAATCTGGGGAGAGTCCTGGAAACACAGAGTGATCAGTTATAATGACTACGGATTCCAGCGGAAGCGGTCATATTTAGCTAATCTGCTGTAGTTCTTGCACCAAGTAGCTGCAGGATATATGGAAAGCAGTGAGTGGAATATACTTTCAAGTATAACCTTTTCAAAGCATAATGGGGAAAAATTGTAACTTGGCTTGTTTGAAGGATGGGAAAACAAGATTGGAGAATAAATACTTTGGAAAGGACTTCAATGGTCCTCTGGTCCAACCCCCTGAGGACCTTTGAAAGCCTCCGGTGAAGGGGAATTTGACATCTTCAATGGGCAATGCCTGTTGCACTGCCTCACTTTTAACAACAAGGAAGCTTTTCCTGAGATAATCTAAATCTGCTTTGCTGAAAGATAAAAGCATTGCTTCATGCCCTGCCCTCTAAGCCAGTCTTTTCTTTATAGCAGTCTTTCAGATATTTGAAAACTACTATCATATCTCTTCATCGTTTTTTTTTTTCTTTTTCCTCCAAGCTAATCGCACCTTGCTCTCTCAATCTTTCCTGGTATAGTTTGCCTTCTTATCCCTTTATCACTTTTGGACTCTTTCAATCTTCTCCACACCCCTTAAAATGTGGAGTCCAGAACTGAAAACACAGTACTCCTGATAAGGCCTAGCCAACAATGCATAAAGTGGTACTATCATCTCCAGACAAGGTTCTTTGGATGAATCTGATATTTTTTATTAGACCAACTTAAATAGTTGGAGGAAAAAAAAAAAACAACCTAGCAATTTAAAAACCCTTCGCCGGGCTGAGGAAGTCTCTGCAGTTGGTGTGTGCTCTTCCTGGATGGAATGAATAGTAAAGACGCCAAAAATTGCTTAAAAAAAAAAAATTCCAACTATTTAAGTTGGTCTAACAAAAGATATCAGATTCACCCAAAGAACCTGGTTTGCTTGTGTTCTTGGATCAACACAGCTACAACCCCAACCTACACCCACTATCATATCCAGTGTCTTAAACCAAATACTCTTGTTGATACAGCCCAAAATTGCAGTTGCTTCGTTTTGCGACTATCACATTGCTGATGACTCATGTCCACCAAAATCCCTAGAACTTCTCAGTAATCCTACTGCCAGCCTGTTCTCCCCCATTCTGTATTTGGTTATTCTTCCCTAGGTCAGGGCTCCTCAATCTTTCTGGACTCAAGGCACCCCTTGGAAAATAGCTTTCAGTCATGTTTTGACTTTGGAAAAATAATAGAGCAATTCTTCAGCTGCAAAGAACTCAAAAAGGCCCAACAGTTTCAAATGCTTTTTATACTATGGTTTCCTATTTGAAATTTCTGGGTTCATCTTGTGAATCATGTGCACATATTTGCAGACCTAACAGTGCTACTATTGTGCAGCACCTTAGGGCACCCTTAGAAGATGTCACGGCACCCCCCGGGCACCTAGTAGGGTATAACTTGACCAATAAGCTCTCTAGATTCTGCTGTCATAGGCAACTCGTTGCCACAAGTGACAGCAATGCATTTCCAGTAGAGGTGGTCTACCTGTGTCAGAAAAGTAATGTTGCCTATCTGGCAAGTAGTGCGTGTAGCTACCATATGAAGGGAGCTGCCGTGAATTCATGTTTTGGCCTCCAGTAGGGTTAGAAAATTAATTCCAGTGACAAAACCAACATTGTGTGAACTGCGGAGATCAGTCGTAACATTTTTGTCATCGTAGCCATATTGGATACCAAGAAAGCTAACATGTGAGCATGTACATATCTAGTCAATATAATTAAAAAACCGAGTAAGCAATACTTAGTACTAAAACGTGACAAATTTTATCACTACAAATTTCATAGCAGGCCTACAATGCTGAAAACATAACTCAGGCTTGCCTACTTGTTCAAGTTGCACTGAATAAGATGGTGCCATTTTTTTTTTTAAATTTCAGAATGTGCCGAAGTTGCGTATTAATAATACACAACTCAATGGCATGAAATCCACAGACATATGCTTGGCTTGAGGCAATAGGAAAATGTAACCATCTAATCCAATGGTAATATAATGGTAATACAGTGGCATATATAAAACATTAATACAATGAATACTTGCAGCTTTTCAAATGTCTTCATCGCTTGAATCCATTTCTGAATCCCTGTAGATATCATGTGGATTGTAAAATGCCATCTCATGGCACTTGGAGCCAGGAATGCAGAGGACATTTACCTGCATGCTGGTCCCCACGTTTTGTTTTACAGTTGCAACTTGTCACTCGAAGCTATTCTGTGGGTAATGCGTCAAGCACGTTTATGATAGGAACATAAGTGTAATGTTGGCAGAAGTTTATCCAGAGCTTTTCCTTAATTTAGTAATTTCACCCTAACATCCAGAAAGGTCATCAGAGATGTTGATGGCAAATGCAGCAACACAACATACTTTTCTACACAACTGTATGAACCTTATTGTCATCAGGCCTACTTTGTAAACCTGCCAATAGATGTGAATGCTGAATGGACACTTTCCAAGCAGTTTTCTTTGTGTGGCCACTGAACGTGGTGGTGGTGTCAAAACCAGTGACATTGTGGAATCCAATTAGAGATGCAGGGATTGGCTCAGGCAATTTTAACACAATATCATGACCTGGTATTAATTTTACTGGGTTGCTTGTCTTCATCCAAACCTTAAGCGCAAGGTTATGCCATAGAAGAATGGCCAGCATGGCTGTGCTGTCACAGGAGAATACTAGAAAGGAGCATCCCTGACTGACTTCATGTTTGCTGTGTAAAAGCAGTCTTGTGTCTGCCTCTTCTTGCTGCAAATGCAGTTGTGAAACATCACATGAACAGGAGTCCTCTGCTTTTCCATCGTTGGAACCAACAATGAGTACTCGTTCACTTTGGAAACATCAGTGTCATTCCTTAAGAAGCTCCTTGCTTAGAAAATTAACTAGGTTTTCTTTGTTTGCTGGTATGGATATGAAACTACTCCATGATCCCTGTGCCTGCCTCTGCTCTATCAGGTGTTCTTGTGCAGCCTTAGCCTTGATTATCGATCTTGCCTGTCCTGGGCCTGCGAGTGGACCCCAAAGGCTACCCCGGCTGACTTCCGGGGATCCCCTAAACTCACCTGCCACGACTTTGAATGGAACCTCAGTGGAGGGATTCCCCTTTGAGGCAGCCTCCAAGGTCGCCACGCCTCTCGACGGGCACTCACGGGGCTCTGACCTCCTCTAAACCCCAGCCACTTGCCACCTTCGGTCGTGGGTCTTCTGGCCCTTTGGCATCCCTGGTTCCACTCAGTTTCTTCCCCGGCCTCCCGTGGCCCTCCAGCCATGAGCCCCAGTGTCCCTGGGCCGCGGCTCAGTCGTTAAGGCTTTGAGGCCCTTGGTCCTAGATCCAACTATCCCATATCCCTAGTGCTCTATTCCAACCACCCCATGACATAAAGTTCGATCCCCACCACTGCGACTGCCGGAGAGATGTGAGCAGAGGACCAGGACGCCACAAAGGAATAAAGAGTGACCCTTAGCCTAAGGGCCCTGTGTTTTCCCAGTGCCTCAGTGACCCAGCCCTGGTTGCTTGCCCCACTTGGGGCTCCTATCTCTCCCCTAGGCTTGACCCTACTCCGGGGATGGCGTCCCGGTTGGCTCTTCTTGGGGATGCTGCGGGCCCGTCTGCTGGCTCCCTTACTTAGTTAACCATCCCTGCTTGGGGTCTTCTTCTGCACCCCGCGGCTATCCCCGTTGGGGTTCTTGTCGGCCCTGCCCTTGTTACTTCCTCTCTGGGCTTCCCTGTAGTTGCTCCAGCTTCCTCGGCACTCGTCTCCTCCTCTGCTCTTCCCACTCACCACTGCTCCCTTTGTCAGCTTCCCTGCCAGCTCTTCTGCTGGCATCTCCGCCGGCTTGCCAGTCGGTGTCCCTGCCGGTGCCGCTCCCAGCTCCACTGCTGGCGCCGCTCGCAACTCTGCTGCCGGCGCCGCTGCCAGTGCCTCCGCCAGCTCTACTGCCGACTCCGCTGCCGGCTTCTCTGCTGGTGCCGCTGCCGGCTCCACTGCCTGTGCCTCCACCGGCTCTGCCCACGTCATCCCGGGCTGCCCGATGTGCCGGCTCCGCCCTTCGGGGTGTGGGCTTCCCCATGGAGCCTCCACTCACCAGCCACCCTCCTGTGCCTTCGGGGCAGCCTTTTGTTTCCGCCAGGTGGCGTCTCCAGCTGACGTTACCTGGCTCCAGCTGAATATGAATGCAGCTGACGAGCCGCATGGGCGGTTTCTCTGCACACGCCTTCTCACTTCTTTTGGCCCCTGCAGATGGTAAGTTGGGGATTTCTTCTATTTTGGGCTGGGGTTCTCCTGTAACCCTGGCATCCCTGGGACAATCCCAGTATCAGAAGAGATGCTAAGGTTTCTGCAAATTGGCCTAGTAGTTTGAGTCCTTAATATCCTTGTGCCTGCCTTTATGGGAGGTGATATGTATCAATCGAAGACAACGTTGACTTGATCACACACATTGCAATAGTTGGCAAATGCTTGTTGCATGAAGGAATCGGCCGAGTCTTCAAATGTTTGTGCAGTGTTTGGTTTTCCTGTTCTTTGTACAAGAGCCATGCTGTTGATAACACCTGATTTCTCAGAAGTAACATTTAGAAGAACAGTTATTGCTTTATCTCCAGTCAAGATGTGGGACAAGGCTGCTTTGTCAGCCATATTGAGCAATTTGTCAGGTTTAAAAAGTGACGGAGGTTATCCAGCCAGTTTGTGCAATAGGGGAGAGTGCACGTTGGACCTCCTAGCTGCTGCAAACGCTGTGATGAGCCTTTGCTGGATCTCCTTTGCATTCTGTGGCTGTTTCATTTTGCTGCGCTGTCCCATAGCTGACTTCACATCTTCGAGGGTTTTCAATTTTGATTTCGGTGTTTCTATAGAAGCTCTCAGTAGCATCTGCAGTAAGATATTTCTGAAGACTGTTGTTCAAACTAGTCTGCCTTTGTCATGTGCATCCAGAATGTCTAATGTAATATCTTCCAGCACAACATCTTCTGTAAGAATAGATAACAGCTCATTGTTGGAAACCTTAAACAAGTGGAACCTTTCAAACTGCTCCGACATCATTGTAACCTCACTTCAGTCGTGTCCTTTGTCTTTTGTTATGATTGAAATATGTTGTATTGATCCCAAACTTTGATTTGCCTTCTCAATTAGGTGACCTCCTTCATTGTAGTTCAGCTCCCGTTCTTGTCTGGCTGACTTGTTGTATGTTTTATTTACTATGCCATCAGCAATATTGCAAGCCTTATTAATGTGCTGTACTGCTTCAGTTGAAATTATTGCAAATGGAAGTTTAGTTGTCTTAATGCCAAATCCTCCTTCTAGAAACTCAGCATCCATCATAGGAGCTAAATTCAGTAAATCCTTCATGCATTCAAAATATGCTGGACCTTATCTCATGTAGTTGGTATGATCATGCACAGCTGTCAGTGGAAGCATTTCTTCATAATTGCTTCATCACTGAGCTGTGATGGCCGAGAGGTTAAGGCGTTGGACTTGAAATCCAATGGGGTTTCCCTTCGCAGGTTCAAATCCTGCTCACAGCGTTTGTCTTTTCATCAGTCTTAAAAGGCAAGCCATACGAGAAAAAGGCTGAGGGATCTGGGACTCTTCAGCCTCAAGAAAAGAAGGCTGAGGGATGACCTGGTATCAGTTTACTGCTACACTAGGGGAGTACATCAAGGGCTGGCTGAGCAAGTGTTCACCAGGGCACCTGAAGGGAAAACCAGGAGTAATGACCACAAACTCCTGGAAGACAAATTCAGGCTCAACATTAGGAAAACCTTTTTCACAGTCGGGGTGTCCAGACTGTGGAATAATCTCCCTCCAGAGGTGGTGCAATTGCCTACTCTAAAAATCTTCAAGAGGAGACTAGGTAGTCGACTTGCTGGGGTCACCTGACCCCCAGTTATCTTCCCTGTCTAGTGCAGGGGGCTGGACCTGATGATCTTCCAAGGTCCCTTCTGGCCTCACAATCTATGAATTCAGAGGCACATAAATGTGCGTGCCCGTTGCCTTCATGTTCAGCCCTGATGAAGCACAAGCGAGTTTTGACTGCTTCCAAATCATCCAGAACTTGACTGTACCTTGTGAAAGTGTTCTTTCACAAATTCTTCAAGTAGTGACAGTTGTAGGCAGATGCCCTAATACTTCTTCCACTGCATTCCTTCCTACTTCACAGTCATGGTTTCTGAACACAGCAGCTATGCTACTGGAAAATTGGTTAATGACCTCATAATCTAATCCTTTGCTGGAACTGGATAACCACACAAGGAATGTTTTTATCAAATTATTCCATATTGCTTTAAATGCTATTTTGCATCCTCTGATAGCACATCTAAGTTGTCATTGTCATCTTCCAAAATCAAATGGATCACCGTGTAAAGGATATCAAGGACACGTTTTTGAGTTTGCTTTTCATTCAAGTTGCTGTATCCCTTCATGCTGCTATAGCTTTCAAGTCTGATTTGATTTTGAGAGCAGCATAGTACAAGTTTCATGTGTCTGAGAACTCTTCCTTGAACTTCAGGTCAATGCCTTCATCCTCCTTTATATGCAAAGTTACAATTGCTTGTATATCTTTACCAGTTGTCATGGTTTGGAAGACAGAGTGGAAGATTTGTATTTCTTTGGTGCTAAAACTGAATGGCTGTCTTTTAATAAATCTGAAGTTCTTGCTCCATTTGGTTTGGCATGGTGAGAAGTTCATCACCTTCAGCTTCTGCTATATCACAATATCTTTCAAGTGTATCTGTCAGACTGTACACTTTTTTTTTCTATGCAAAATCAGCATCTAGTTCATCAGTCACTTGATGCCATGCTCTCGCTTCAGGAGAAAGAAAAGTATCTTCCTGCACAATCTCCACAGGTAAATGGGAATGACAGACTTATTGCTTCCATTGTGCCTCTTGCCTGCATTCAGGATCAGAACATGCTGCAGCAACTATTAGATTTTCAACATCAATTTGGCAACACAACACTTCATTCTTCTCTGCCAGCTTGTGTATTTGCAGATTGAATTGTGTATTGCAGATTGCCTGATAAGATAAGAAGTGCCTCAGTCTCTTCTTATTAGAATGTTTCTGGCAGAATATGCATATCCTCCATTGAACTGCTGGAGTAGATGATTTGTTTGTCCTAGTGTGCTCATCACTTGAGTTGTTCGTAGGGTTTCCCTTTCACCTTCCACCTTGCACAACTTTCTTAAGGATCTCTCAATATGTCCTTTGTGTGCAAAGGAACTGTAGCAAGAACAGTGCCAATTGAGGCTTTTGAGATGTTTCATAGATTTCATAGATTTCATAGACATTAGGGCTGGAAGGGACCTCGGAAGATCATCGAGTCCAGCCCCCCGCCCGAAGGGCAGGAAGTCAGCTGGGGTCATAGGATCCCAGCAAGATAAGCATCCAGTTTGCTCTTGAAGGTGTTCAATGTAAGCGCTTGACCCACCTCCGGTGGCAGGCTGTTCCAGACCTTGCACAGGGCAACGTGATAGCCTATCAAGAAAACTGCCAAAGTGTCTAATTCGGCAACTGTCCTACATTGAATGAGTGCCTAATTTAGTGCAGTTCCCACAGGTGTACTTTGGCTAATTGTTATCTGCGAACCTACTTTGAGACTGAGACAGGAGGCTGTCTCAAGGCTGGCCCACCCACCTGTCTAGGGCAGTCCTCCAACCTGACTTTTTTGCCATACCTTTGATGTAACTGATAAGTTGTTCCTAGGCAGGAGGCTGCCCATTTAATGCCCCGATGCCAACAGTGTAATACACGGCTCCATACCATCCCTACACCATGTCCCATGCCTTACCAATTGTATGGTTAAGGGCTTGCAGGCCAAGCCCTATGAGAAGAGACTGGGGCACCTGGACCTCTTCAGCCTCCACAAGAGAAGGTTGAGAGGCGACCTTGTGGCTGCCTATAAGTTCATCACGGGGGCACAGAAGGGAATTGGTGAGGTTTTATTCACCAAGTCGCCGCCGGGGGTTACAAGAAATAATGGCCACAAGCTAGCAGAGAGCAGATTTAGATTGGACATTAGGAAGAACTTCTTCACAGTTAGAGTGGCCAAGGTCTGGAACGGGCTCCCAAGGGAGGTGGTGCTCTCCCCTACCCTGGGGGTCTTCAAGAGGAGGTTAGATAGGCATCTAGCTGGGGTCATCTGAACGAGCTGGGGTCATCTAGCCCCAGCCCTCTTTCCTGCCTATGCAGGGGGTCAGACTCGATGATCTATTGAGGTCCCTTCCAACTCTAGCATCTATGAATCTATGAATGGATCACTATATGGCTCTGGCTCCACACAGGGCCTCACTATATTCTGATATTTGCACCCCAACCTGGATGCCTCCTACTCAGGCAACCTAACCTCTACCATCATCCTGGGATGCAACCCCCCACCCCCTAGACCTCTCCCTCTTGGCAATGGCCCCCTCCAGGACCTTTGGCTTCACAGGCCCTGGTCTCACCTCTAGGCCAATCAGGACTCTAAGCCTCTAGCTCTAACTATCCCTTGCAATGGGAGCTCAGGCCCTTTGACCATCCAGCATTGACCAGTGTAGATTGTATGGGTAGGTTCTTGGCAGCTAACCCTCTCCCATATAGATCCATCTTCTGAGCTCATGGACCACATAGTTACTCTGGACCCCTCCTGGGCCTGCTGTTCCACCCTCACTGGGCTCTGACTCTTTCTCTCTCTCTCTACCCCTCACTGGGCCTCTACCCTGGCCAGCCTATACAAAGTCCTTCAGGACCCCTATGAACCCTACTCTATGTGACTTCTGGCTCTCATTCCACCCTCTCACTTGGGCTACTACACCTCCCCCTCACTGGGGCTTCAGGGCTTTATGCCCCATGGGCCTCAGGCCCCAATCTGTGGACGTTGGCCCTATGCTTTTCTTTTGGGGTATGCTTCCTTATCCTTTCCCCTCCATGGGGTTTCTCACAAAGCAGCAGGGGACTGAGGCTTTGTGTTGCTCCATACTCACATTTCACTACGGAGACACAGATGTAGCATTTTCTGAAGACTGCCCTGTCACAGGCAGCCCCACCATACCATCCACCCCTGGCAGGGTGTGGTTTTAGGTCATTCCCCAGGACCAGGTGTTCTGGGAGCAGCAGTACTCCGGCTGGGAGTTGTTCACCCTTCGGCTCCCCGGTTGCACCTGCCAGCTCAGCTCTTAGAGCTGGGGCTTATACTGAAGTTCCCTAGTCCTCCTCCAATCCAGGGCCCTCTTGCAGTCATGTGACTGCCTAAGTGGGCCTCACCACATCTGCCAGCTGCTCTATAGCCTGCTCAAACCTCTTAAAGTAGCACGCACCAAAGGAGCCCTGCCACAGAGATGCATGGTACATCTTGTAGATTTTGAGTCATACCTCTTGCACTTTGCTATCAGCTCCATTGTAACATTCCTTTAAGGATGATAAGGGAAAGTCTCTTGTTGACAGTCTCCACTGGAGGTTTTCATGTCGTGGTAATCTGAAATGGAACAGTCGATGTAGCAATTTTTCAAACCTTTGGGGTATCTAATAACGAACAAAACTAAATTTGCAGCAAACATCTTGGAATCCAATATGACGACTATGATAGAAATATTATGATTGGTCTCTTTAATTCACAGAGTGTTGGTTTCTTCATTGGAATTAATTTTCTAATGCTACTGGGAGCTGTGTAAATTCACAGCAGTCATCTTGGATTCCAATATGGCAGATACACGCAGTACTTACCAGATTGACCACATGATTTTTCAGACAGGGGTAGACCCTGCCTACCTGAAACACACTGTTGCCACTTGTGGCAGTGAGTTGCCTATGGGGTAATACCTTTACCCTTCTTTTTTACCCTAACTAACCATGACACCCTGCTTGAGAATCACTGCCCTGGGTGTAGCACCTTACACTTGTGTGCATTCAACTACATCCTGTTGTCTCTAGCCCAGGTCTCTGATCTACCGAGACTCCTTGAATTCGACTTCTATCCTCCAGAGTGTTGGCATCACCTCCTAGTTTCATGTCACCTGCAAATTTGATCAAGAGGAGCTCTGTTTTGGCTTCAAATTGTTAATAAAATAAATGTGTCTGAACCAAGGGCAGATTCCTGTAGAACTGAACTTGAAACCTATTGCTGTTGTGACATTGATCCATTTATAATTATCCTTTGCTTGAAGTTGTTGAGCCAATTATATTTCCATACTGCAGTAATTTTATCAAGCCCACTTTTCTCTAGTTTAGTTATGAGAATGTCATGTGAAATTATATCAAAAGTCTTCCTAATGTCTAAGTACGATATTTACTCACATCCCGCATGTACTTTCTCCCCCTAAAATCAGACCTCCAAAATCGAGGTGCATATGTGAAACAGGGAAGCTGATTTTTCTTTGCTGAAGTACACACAGGGACACAGGTAAGTGAGCAGATGCTGTGACTCATAGCTGCCAGGATGGCTGCTTCTCCCTGGGGCTGCACAGAGCAGGGTTAAACCTCTCCCAGCCTGAGCACTTCGGTCTGGCTCAGAGCAACGGAGCTGCTGCATGCCGTCTGTCCTATCTTGACGAGGCTTGTGGTATGGAAACAGCACTTTATTTAAGTTATTGTAAATAATACTGTACAGAAAAGAAGTAACACTCTTGTTACTTTCCATGCAAGAATCTGGTGCTCAGTTTTGGTGCTGTCCTGCCAGACCAGGCAGTTCATGCTATCTCAACCAGAATGTCTTCTGGGATGCTGCATTCCTGGGCACTCTGTTTCCCGGGGGACTTGCTCTGTGCCATGACACTGGAAAAAAAAATTGTTATTTGATTTTATTTTTTTTACAGTTTACCTTCCAAATACAAGATGTGTGTTTTATTTAAGGGTACGTGGTATGTGAAAAAATACACTATAGTACATCCATTGCATTTCCTTCATTCACCCAGCTAGTCACTTTATCAAAGGAGGAGGTCAAGTTGGTCTGGCCCGGCTTGTTCTGAACAAATCCATCCTGGGTGCTAATCGTTAGCTTTTATACCTTCAGGTGTTTACAGATTCACTTCTTTATCATTTGCTCCAGTAATTTCCCAAGTATTGAAACTAGTGAAATGCTGGCATTATTGCTGTCATTTGCATGTGCATTATTAAAACATGCTGTTTTAATGATAGAATGGCACTGTGTTTCTCAAGTCAGGGTGAGCATTTTTGTTCCCCTTTGTGACAGTAAGTGCTAATTTCTAACATCTTGTTGAACTGCGTTTTGCTTGCCATGTGCCAGACAGTGTCTGCTGAAATCAGGTGTCTGCAAGATGGGCCACAAATGAAAGAAAGAATAAAGGGCTGCCACTTTTAATGTGTGCTTTCCAATCTTGTATCAAAAAAAATAACAGCATGAGGTGTTGTTATGCTATTTGAGATTATGTAGTTAAAATCGCATCATAATGCACTTGGTGAGTCCCCTTAAATTGATTAAATGGTGGGAAATATAGTGGTACAATGGGTTGTTTATATTTGCAATCTGGGAAAATAAATGTTTTGTGTCTGTTCATTAAAAAAAAGGAAGCTTGAAAGAGTTATTCCCAAAGGCAGCTTGAAAATGTCTTAGCTTGTTCTCTGGCCATAATAAATGGATTGTGTATATATTAATGCTAATTAAATAAGGCTGTTTTGGAAGACACAGTTGGTTCTTTGCTAATTCCTTTGGTTTAGTTTTGAGGCTGAGGTTAAGGCACTCTAAGGCACATTTACACATGCTCCAGGGGTGGGGGGTGTGCTTTAATTAGAGCGGCTCTAAGAGCGGCTCTAATTAAAGTGCCTTAGCATCTCGTGCATCAGCGTTCCTATACTTAAACATGGTGGCAGGGGCACTGGAGCTAAAGCTCATGGAATTAGATTTATTTCCAGTGCCTCTGCTGATTTTTTTTTAAATGCATAGACACTGATACACGGGATGCAGGAGGCTGCTGAAGGACAGTAATTACCATGTTCCAGCAGACTCGGTTAACCAAATCTGCTCCAACTGACTGTAATTACAGTGTGTCGGAGCAGCCTCCGCGCTCATGTACAGGCACCCTGCATTGTGAGGTACTAGGAAAATGTGCATTAGCCTGTCTGAATGTGCATTAACTAAAGAGCACACTTTTCAGTGATGCTTAATGCACATTAGCCTATTTTAATGTGCATTAAGTAAAAAGCATGTTTTTTAACGTGATGCTTGAATGCGCATTGAAATAGGCTAATGCACATTAAAGTGCATGTGTAGATGTGCGCCTAGTGGCAATCAGATTTGGTTTCAATGACTGACTGCCACAGACTTCCCACGTGACTTTTGGTAAATTGTAGGGCTGTGAGAAGCTTTGGTCATTGATTTGATTTGGTGAAGATTTGGCCCGATTTCGTGGCCAAACCTCCAAATCCAAATTGAATCAGGAGACCTTTTAATCTCTCTGAATCGATTCAGAGAGATTTGGAAAGATTCAAACATAGACACAGCCTTAAATGTTTTTTTTTTACATACCTCAAGGTACCAGGCGGCTTATGAATGCTGCAATGCTGGGGTGGATGGAGCATCCCACAGGAGAGTGGGGGGGTCCCCAGTGTGCCCAGCAACAGACCCACAAGTGGACCAGAAGCACTTCCGGTCCACTTCCGGGTCTTCCAGGAAGCACGCTGCCCCACCCCCACGTCCCTCTGGCTTGGCAACTTGTGTCTCCTGGGTCTGCGGGGCACCCATGGCCCGCCGTGACCAATCGCTGATTGCTGGTACGTCCGGTCCACTTCCAGGTTCATTGCCGAGCATGCAGGGGGGCCCCCCTGTGCTCCTGTGGGATGCTCCATCTGCCCCACCATCGCAGCATTCACAAGCTGCCTGGTACCTCGAGGTATGCAGAAAAAAACACTTAAAGCTGTGCCTATGGTGGAGTCGCTGATTCTCCAAATCAGCGTTGAATCTTCAGATTCAGATTTGGCCAAATCGAATCAAGGTCAGTGATCCATATCAACTAATCAAATCACTGTCCCTGATTCGGGTGAAATCCGAATCAAATAGGGTCAGTTTCACACACCCCAAGCAAGTTGTTTAATTTCTCTGGGTCCAAGTTCATCAGAGAGGGGATAATACTGCTTCCCTTGTCCCATCCGTTACCTGTCTCTAAAATGTATGTAATAGGCTTCTGAATTCATCTGGCACCAGAGATAAGTTCTTTACTATAAATAATAATACTGGAACAGTGTTGTTCTCTGAAGCATCTCTATATGACGCTCGCACTTGACTTCGGTTGCTTTGACATACTTCCCGTGATCAGCTCCGCTTTGGGAACTAGAAATACCTTTTAAGTTCTTAGCACACATTCTTTTTTCCAGCACTCAGAAGCCAGGTCACCAGAATCAGGTATTCCAGCCATAGTACGCATGTTTAGCTTGTAATTAGTCTCTGGATGAAATTCTATGACCTGTTTTTTTGCAGGAAGTCAGACCAGATGATAATGTTTAATTTGGGCTTTGAAAGATAGATAGCAATTACAACATAATTGGACACTGTTCAAATTTGCACTGCCTGTTTCATGTCCCTCCCTAATCCAGAAGGTGCTAGTCCTCGTAGATTAAAATTCTGTTATTGCCACATAACAAAGTTTTCAAGGGATGGAAATTTGTTCTTTCTTGCAGAAGATTCAGGGTTGAAACCCTATTGATGAACCAGCTCTCCTGGTTGGAGCTTCTTCTCATATTCTTTCTATGGAATACTTTTGCTCTTCTTCTGACAATTTTTTTTTTTTTTTTTTGCCTCGTCTTTTAGTATAATGCATATCTTCAGCTATATGCAAAACAATCATTCAGGTGAGAGCTTTTTTCCTGATGCATGTTGCTGGCCCACTGCCCCTTTAGTTGTAAAAAAGGGCTCTGGCCATTCCCGATGGAATTAGGGTGATAGCGTAGATTTGGTTTGTTGATGGCATGCGTTATGCTGGTGTTGGTTTAGTACAATTAACAAGGCCCAAACTAAAAGTTGAGCCTTTCAGCTTGTTAGGAGTTATCCAAAGCAATAGGCTGTTTGTGTAGTTCATGATGACATGCACAGGCACGCAGGCTATTCATCATAACTGGATGTGTGGTATTTTAGAGTACTGTGTACCATAATGTCTGATTGTGAACAGAAGCTGTAAGAAATAGTACAATGCACGCATGAATGTTTCATTAGTGCTACTGGTAACGCATGAGGAGCACCTTTGATGGAACACAAATCTACCTTCACTGTGGGTACATCTACACGAGGCACTTTACTGTGCATTAGACTAATGTACTGCTTAGCAGAGTATCATGTTGTACATGTATGCAGCAATTACTGCACAGTGGATTAGTCTAATGTGCCATTTTCTAGTACCTGTATATACAGGTAGTAGAAATCCATGCATTTAAAACAATGTGCTGAAGTCCACATGTAGATGCTGACCGAGAACATATCGTTCCTGGTCAGTCCAGGATCACAGGGGGTGGGGAGAGCTGCTGCAGCTCAACAGGACATTGTCTCCCAGCCATGTGGAGATTGGGACACATTTTGCTAGCTCTGAGCTAGCACCCAAGGGAGCCTGGAGCTCCCCCTGGCCTGGGTAGGGGGAGGAGAGCAGGGCAGGGTCAGTCCTGGAGTGAACTGCTCTGGTTGGGAGCAAATTTGGTTGGGGACTGCACCCTCTTGGGAAGTCTGTTCCAGATTAAGGGTGCCCAGAAGTCTTCAAGAGTAGCTTGGATAGACACATTGCTGGGATCATTTCATCTCAACCATATCCCTGCCTAGTGCAGGGTGGGCCTGGACTTGATGATCTTTCAAGGTCTCTTCCAGGGCTTCATTTGCATGATTTGCTTCCGACAGGCATACACTCAGATGAATGCGGGGCCACAGCTTTTAATGTGCATGGATTTTCTGCACAGAAAATCCAGGCACATTCATTGTATGTGTAGATGCACCCTCTGTTGATAAATCAATTCTGGTAAGACACTGCTCTCTTTATCTACTAGCCAGTGCTTCCCCAGAAAGTAGAAACCTTTCATAGCCAATTCATCATTATCTTTTGGGTACGGTGGACTCATTCCATTATTAAAAGGAAGTCAGTATAAGGACACTTATTTTTACTATGCCGTTTGCCATGGAACAGAGCAAAGGAAAAAGAAAAGCAAATAGCTACAACAGACAACTATTTAAGATACTTTAACATCTGTTGCTTATAGCGTCGAGGAGTTTAGAAACAGAACAGACTGTTAATCCAGTTCCCTGCTAGTTCAGGAATCAACAGAACAGTGTATTCTTCTGGATTGGGCACTGGTATGCCTATAGAGAACCCAAATTTTGTTCCTGGCTCTGCTGACAATATGTTATATATGACTGTAGGCAAGTTGTATCACTCCTCTGTTTCCCCCTCCCATTGTTTTTCTTTCCTTTCCATATAGGCTGTGAATTCATTGGAATAAGGCCTGTCCTTGATTTGATGTATGTGCTGTGCAAGGTGTGATGGGGCAGCTTTCCACATAATGTCTGACGTTTCTACTGTGGTAGCATTGCATGTATGGTTATTTGCTAGTCAAAAGCCCAGCTACGCCTGAAAACTCAAGGGGATAAACCTCATGAACTCTTGAGTGGGAGCTAACAACTGATAAGAGTCCTTGGATTAGGACTAGCCTATCAAAAGATGAGGCAGTGCCAAGAATACAGCCACCTTGTGTGCTGGAGCAGGGTTTCTGCTAGTTCATACAACTCAGCTCTCCCAAAGCATCCACCAGAATCAGGCAGTGCCTTCAGGAGATCCATATTCTGCAGCTTGATGTACCACAAAAGGCAAAACAGATGGAAAAACAAGGTATAAATATTTCTACCTATCTGTGTCAAGGCAGGCTGTCAAGGAACAACTGGCTCCTGGACTTGGATGAACAGAATTTAAAATTCAAATTGTTTTAGGAACATAGGAAGCAGTGACCACAGCATGTGATAATCCACTTCAAACTGCGTTTTAACACCCTAGTCAATACTTTTGAAAGGCTACTCCAGAACCACTCTCCTCTGGTGGTTAGAAACCAACTTATTTCCTGCTAAAACATACCTTTGGCCAGTTTAATACCTACTTTGTTTTTGGGCTAATGTCACCCTTTATCTTAAGTAGCCCTTTCCCCTCCCTGATATTTATTCTTGAAATATTTTTTAAGAGAGCAGTAATTTCTCTTTGATTCTTCTCACCAAGAGCAATAAGCCAAGCCCTTTTAGTTTTCTCTTGTAAAACAGGATCTCCTTCCTGGTCAATCCATTTGTGCATCTGGTTTGGTTTAACTAGTAAAGACCAGATTCTGTTCTACCAATTAGGTACAGAAGTGTGTTTGGGTGCTTAAATGTGATTTTATTCCACTCTGCTTGAGACCTTGAAAACCAGCCAATATAGAAGTGGTGGGGGAAAGGGGGAGTGTATCCCTCATTGCTGTTTTACATCATAGTATTGTGCGTTTCAAAAGTAGTGTTTTTCAGGATTTAAACTAGGTGGGATAAAATTATATTAAGTCCTAAATCCTATTGAATGTCAAATAGGTGGAATAGGATCTGCCCTACATTCTCACATGGCACTGCATTAGATGTTCTGCTGAAGTCCAGATAAATCAAACCTATTGTAGTTGATCTTGCATGTAAAACCACCTATTTTAGCCAAGAATAGTATCAGATTAGCTTGGAATGATCCACTTTTGCTAAACTCATGTTTCATCTCCTGTTTTTCATTTACCTCCATGTTTTTTTTTTTATTATTATTCTTTCCTTCCAGTCTCATTCTAATGCTTGGCAGGCTGTTGAAGCCTTCACACTGCCTCCATGTTACCAAAGTCTTCGTTTATGAGTTGAAATGGATTTTATTAGTTGACGGTCATGTGCTGGCCTTCTGCAGTAGGGTGCGTTTCAGAGGAGCCGGTCTGTCTTCAGTACTGCTAGTCTGGCATCTGTCAATGTACAGGAAGTCCTCAGGCTTACGACACAATTAGTTCCTGAAAACCACGTCTTAAGTCGAAGCGTTGTAACTCGGAACCAATTTTCTCATAAGAAACAAGTTCCTGAACCAAGTCCCGATACCCTATTTTCACCAAAAATACCCCAGAATTTTGTACTCGATCAACTATAAATGAGTAATATAGCTACATGAATGTATTTATATTGTAAATAGCAATCATATTGATTTGGAAGGACTTCTTTGAGGTGACTTTGCTGGACTTTTTGAAGGGCTCTTGGTTGGATTTTTGGAAGGGTTCTTGGCTGGAGTCTTCTCAGGAGTCTTGGCTGCAGGTTTTTCTGGAGTCTTGTCTGCTTTCTTAAAGAAAATGTCCAAGGACGTTTGGGCAGATGTTGTCCAAGGAGATGAGCGATGTGGTGAACTTGTTCGCTGGCATGGCGTCGCATCGGATCAAGCATTGTAAAGTCAAAACTGACGTCATAAAGCTGAAACAGGGTGTCAATTTATAAACGTTGTAAGTGCGAAATGTTGTAAGTTGAGGACTGCCTGTAATACATTTCTAACGATGCTGTACTGAACTTTAAAAACATATTCCAGTGCATACATCTGTTCAAATTCATAGACATTTACTTGAAGCAAAGGATGTATACAAATCTCCATGCTATTTTTGCCAGTGTTGTATGCCCTATATAATATACGGGTGGGATCAAAGGTCTGTGCAAGTCGATGGGAAGAATCCCTATAGATTATAGCCATCCATATAGAGCATCCTTTCTATTTGTTGCATTACTGATCCAAGTTCTCTTCCATTCCATGCATCTTAAGAAATAGAAGCACGGTGAAATCCTTTTACATTTACGACATCCACCAATAAGTCCGATAAAAGCTGCATGCCTATGTGGTCTGGGCGAATACTACTGTACATAGTCATGCAATAGAATCTCTGTGCAAGGAATTCCTTTCAGGTTTACCATTTTCTTTTCCTCTTCCAGTTCTGGTTGTTTATAAGCCCTCGTTATAAGCTGTTGGTTGTTTAAAAGCCCTCGTTGCTGATTTTATTAGTCTCTGTTACATTCCCCTGCTCCTCTTGGATGAAGCTATTGTTCTGCATGTTCTGGGAATACAGATGAGTACTCTTGAATAATTTGCCATTGGAAAAAGAAAAGCAAGGATTGCTGTCAAAGTGGTATTGTACTGTATTGTCAGGGTGATGACACAGTGTGATCACAACTGTGTTTCACATGGTGCCTGCTGGTTGATAAATTATTTTAGGGTCAAGAACAACAAAAATTCAGGTTTATCCTCAGTTACTTTTGCCCTATTTAAATGTCAGTTCATTTAATCCCGGTAGTAACAAATGTGAAGCAAACAAACAAAGAGAGTTCTTGTGATTTAAATACTTTATTGGGTAGAACTGCTGATTAGTTACTGTGTTTGCTGAATGCTTGCCTACTTTATACATTCAGTAATTGTTTTATTAGGAGTGAATATATAAAGTAGGTAAGCATTCAGCAAACAAAAAAAAAAAATGTGGATAGTCTGTAATGGCATCACTTAGTACTGATGCCAGCTGTACAGAGCTTCTCTCCATAGGCCAAGCAAACCTCTTAAGTCTTCTTTTTCCTTTAATAGCAGGAAATCTGAATCTCAATGAGGAGTACTTAAAAGTATCATGAATATGGGACTTACTTGTCTTATTTATTAGATTTATACCCTGCCCTATCCGATAGGCTCAGAACAGCTTGCTAAAAAAAAATGACCCTAGTCAAAGAAGCAGTCTCCCCGCAGAAGGGCCAGCATCCTTCCTACTCTAGTCCTTCCGTCAGTTTTTGAGATGGCAGCCAATAATAGTTTATCATTTTTTGCCTTGTTAGAAGTTCCCAGTGCTCCCTCTCAGCCCCAAAATATTAAGCGAGTGGTAGAAGCAGTGACACAGACTGGTAGGTACTCTGCAAAGTTTAGAAGAGCTAGATGCCAGCGTTGCTTTGTTTGGGACACTTGGATTCACACTTCCAAGTCTCTCTAAAAGCCAAGTAGTTAAGGAACCCCACGAGGTATAAACAGACTCCACGACTAACTTACTCAGTTGTCCAAGAACGAACCAGATGTCCGGCTTCTCCAAAATCAATAGATTGGGCAAATTTCCCATTATCATGAGCTCCAAATATAGCTATTTCAAGACAGAAAGCTTTTAAACCTTTTTCCACCTCAAATTTATTGTGGTTTTATTTGTATTGCTTGGTGGTCCCAGTTGAGGGTCATAGGGCACCTATACATGTGCAGTGAGGCCGCGCCATACAGCGCATCAGAGCAGCCTCAGTTAATCCATCAGAATCCAGCATCATGTGTATCAGCTTCACCGTGCTGAAAAATGGCAGTGGGGGCTGTTTAGTTAAAGTGCCCCTGCTGCCATTTTCAGCATGGGGACGCTGCTGCATGTGCTGCTCGGGGTACTTTAATTAAAGTTCCCCTCCCTCCCCACCGCTCCAGAGCATGTGTATAAATGCCCATAGTGGCAGAGTGGTTAAGATACCTCACATGGCTCCAGAGGCACGAGTCTGAGCCTTGCTCTGCATTCATGGCAAGAGCTACCTTTGGCCATCTCAGCTGTAAGCAGGGAGACAAAGGCAACTGGATCCAATACTTGCCACATTGCTCCCTTGGGCATTGATTGGCCATAGACACTGGTAGGCCTTAACCGTGCTAACCCAATGGGCTGAATCGTATCAGATGCAATGAAACAGTCATTTGGAAAGGAGATTTAGGTCCAGGGTGGATTTTTCAGTCAAAACCAGAACCTCCCACTCGAGAATAGCCAGTTCTTAATTGGACACACACAAACTATGGGAGAATAGTAGAAGTGGAAAAATGAACTTGGGTTGTCCCCAGTCCAGATGAGTGCCCTGACCATTGATTCTCCTCTCCTTTCCTCTGCTCTCCTCTTTCAGGACTTTTAGCCTTGGCTTCCCCCCTGTGCAGAATGAGAGCATGTTTGAAATCCCCAAATTTCATGGGATTTGGAAATGATTTCCACCCAACTCTCACTCAGTTTTGCTAGTAAATGATAGGTGCTGGCCCTGAAGAGTTTGCGTTGTTCATTATGACTAAGCAGTGTTAGCTGGTTTATTGATGCCAGAATTTAGGCGAGGGGGTCAAAGTGCGTTTGAGAGGTAGCTGCTTGATGCGTCATGCTGTCACTGCAAGAGCAAGTCACTGCTACTCTGGTACAGTTGCCTTGTGCTTCTCTTCTGCTCTCATTTGGGACAAGTGTAAATGACTGCATGAGGTGCAGGTTATAACAGGGATAAATAACATGGCAAGTTAGCTTTAGCCTGAAAGGGGGCAAACCTCCCTACTTGATACAATAGACTTAGGTCATTCTTCGGGAGCCTTAGAAGAAGGGCTCTGCCTCTCAGAGCGCTTTGAACTCTCAAGTGGTGCAATTGTATAATTTTAGACTGCTGTATTCTTTGTCATGCTGCAGACCACGAACAGAGCTCAAATGCCATCCTGGGGTAAAATGACATTGAAAGTGTCCTGCCTTCCAGCTGAACAGTCAGCCAGCACTTTGTCCCTCCTTCCAGTACTACTTATCCTCTTATCTCTCAGCATACAGGAATAAAACAGAGAGCCAGATGTTCTAGGATTTTATTTTCCCTATGAAAGATGCACATGTAGTCAGCAGCAGCCACCGGGAATAAGTCTATTATAACAGGAACTCGTGATACAAATGTGACTGGCTGAGGTCTGCTCATATTAAGCATTCTCCTGTTCCTTATTTATGCCAATCTTCATGTGTATGTAGTCAGATATTGGTTTTCTCCCACAAAGGCAGTTTCAAATGTGCCGATAGTGTAAGCAGGCTGCTTCTGCCCGTGTGAATCCATGGTACTACTTTGTACCTGTATTCTGAAAAAATACCTTGGGCTTGATTTTTCCCCTCCTCACTGCCCCACAGTAAATCAGGACTAACGCTGCTGAATTCAGTGCCCTCTCAGCTGTGCAAAACCAAGCAAGGGAGAGAAAAATGAGGCCCTTGGGTTTCTGCTGCACTCCGTTCCCAAAAATACATAAAGAAAAGCTGTGTGCAGGGATATTAAGTTAATTTATGACCAATAAAAGGAAGCAGTGGCTTTTCACAAACAGGATCCTGGAGAAGGCAGTGTCCTAGCCTCTATGCTTTCTCCTTATTCCTTGTTATAACGGACCTTGTTTGGGAATATTCTTGCCTTTTTATATACTTGGGTTGTGTGCACAGGCGTGCAAACATTATGGAAAGTTCTGCAGCGTACTTTGCTCTCACACCGGCAGCATTTGCATTGGTGTCATCTCTCGCTCAGGAGCTAGATACTATTCCAATAGATGCAATGCAGGGTTTGCTTACTGACAGCAAACCGACCTAGAATGGAGATCGCTTATGAAATGTAGGATTGCCTTTTTGTTAAAAATCAACCTGATCACAAGTTTTGGAAAAAGCTTTCTTGGGAATAGGGGGATTCATTAATTTATTTTGACAAAATTCCCTCTTCCCTTTCTTCGCTGTTCTGACTTCCGGCATGTTTGCTTGAGTTCACTGCACTGCATCATGGAGACTTCCTTACTTTTGTTTTCAAGCAGGGAGAACTTTCTCTGTGCTTATTTGTCAGGCAGGTATTAGTCTGGATTTGTGTTTGATGGTGGTATAAATCAGGAATTAACTGCATTGAAATCAGTGGAATTAAAAAAAAAAAAAATTAAAACTGAGTAAGAAAGAACAAGGGCCTCAGCATTTAAATCCTGTTCTTCATATTATATCTGCAGTAGTATGTGGCCACCCACTCTGTTCTGTTTTTCTCAGGTTGAATAGAGTAGCTGTCTGTGTAACAGCATTTTTTTTTTCTTTTGATCCTCTCTTTAGGTATTACCAGATAAGAGCAGGATTGAAAATCCCCTCCAGGATTCCCCATAGACTGTATGCTACAATTGCTGGACAAACAGGTGAGAGACTCAGAGAGGAAAGTGACCTGATAAAAGGTGGGTTTAACATGGCCAGACTGGAGGAAAGCAGGGTAAGGGAGGGATAATTGTGATTTATAATCCGGGAACTGGGGTTCGGATCTAGAGCTCAACTTTTTCTGAGTTTCTGGGTACTCAGGCCGTGTCTAGACACGCGTGGATGTTTGGTTCCCTAGGGACAAGAAGTGGTGGTGCACCTTGTGCTACTGCCAATTGTCCCGCTAGTTGACAAGTAGCGGTGGCTCACCTTGTGCTACCACTACTTGTCTGTGCCATGTGTGCGCTGGTGTGTGTCAAGTTACCCCGGGTGGGGTAGGAGAGGCTGGAGCCATCACTGGGCTGGTTCCAGCAACCTTACTTGGAGGCCTGGGGACCTCTTGGGGCTGCTGCTGCATGGAGCCTGTAAGCAGCTGAGTGCAGGTCTGGCCAGCCAGGCTCTGGCGTAAGGTGGTGCACGCTGTCTCCACATGTGCAGCTCTGCTTTTTCTCTCTGCAGGTTTTTTTTGACCCCCTGGATATCCAGGGGGTCAGAAAACCCTCTATGCTGCTCCCTTGCAGTGCAGAGCACAATGGAAAGTACACTTTGGGGTGCCGCAGACGTGTCCACGGTGCCACGCGCTGCACAGCTATGCTCATCTGGACACAGCCTTAGGTGCTGTGCTCAGGCATTAGTCTGTTTTGGATGTGGACGCAGGTTATGAAATCTGAATAAGGTGCCATACTTCATCGGGAGAGAATGGGGGTGAGAGAGAGAGATGTGGAGCTATAGATTTGTAGTGGGCCAATTTTTTGGATGAACAAATGTAAATGTAACAACTATCTGGCTATAAGGCAGGGAAATGAACAAAAGAATATTTTTTTTAATAACTTGCTAGGATTGGTTCAGGCATGCCTCTGAGGTACCTGGTTTATTTGGGGCTGCTG
>NW_005841857.1:3867725-3872332 GCF_000455745.1 Alligator sinensis
TGAACCTCAGGATTCTGTACTGCTGCATTGAGAATGATTGAACAGCAATGAAATAACCTCGTTAAGGTATAGGCTTTCCCCTAATATACATATACATATATATAATTTGGATAAAATAATGCTTCATTTCCTGCCCTAAACTGCTGGGTAATATTTAACAGTGCCTTGTCACACACACTGTGCTACAGAAGGGACAGCATCTGAGCAGCTCTTAATGCAACTTGTATTTTTTTTTCTATAAAACAGGATTAGTTCTGCTCCAAGGTATCAGCTGAAGGAAGCCGATATGGCTTTCACTCCATGTCCCCTAACTAGAGCATTTGCTCAGGGAGGACTAGGGTAGCTTAAGGAAGCTAGTGCCAGGCAATCTTGTAATTATTCAGCAAAGTGTCCAAAATGGATTGCATTGGTTGATGAGAGAACATGGTCTGGGATGCAGAAAAGATTGTTTTAGGACACTCCCACTGCAACTTTGACCAAAACACCGTATGGAAAGCTTGAAGGTAGTAGAGCTTCTGTGGAGGCATATCACTGGGAGCAATGGGAATGCTCCCATTTTTGCTGGGTGGCTTGATCCCTATGGGATGCAACAACATGGCCAATGTGATGAAGTAATAAGTAAAGCTAACTGCACTCTTTCTTGCATATGTAGGCGTATCACAAACAAGTCTAGGGAGGTGACACTACCCCTCTATGTGGCATTGGTAAGGCCGCAGCTGAAGTACTGCATCCAATTTTGGGTGCCGCATTTCAAGAGGGATGTATATAAGCTGGAAAGGGTTCAGAGGAGGGCCACCCATCTGGTTAAAGGCCTAGAGAAAAAAACCCTATGAGAACCAATTGAGGGACTTGAATCTCTTCAGCCTCCACAAGAGAAGGCTGAGAGGTGATCTTGTGGCCATCTACAAACTCATCAGGTGGGGACAGCAGGGAATAGGGGATACAATGTTTCCCAGGGTGCCCCTCGGGGTAACTAGAAACAATGGCCACAAACTGAAGGAGAGCAAATTTAGATTGGATATCAGGAAAACATTCTTTATAATGAGGGTTGCCAAAATACGGAATAAGCTTCCAAGGGAGGTGGTGCTGTCCCCTTCCCTGGAGGTATTGAAGAGGAGACTGAGCAAACACCTGGCTTTTCCCTGCCCAGGTCAGGGGATCGGATTCGATGATCTAATAGGTCCCATTCCGACCCCAAAATCTATGAAACATCCTAGATGACACAGGAAGAAAAAATATGCAGTTTGTCCCAGAATTAGTATCATACTGTGGGCTTCTTCTAGATACCAACATGAACTATTGAGTTAATGGGGATTTTTTTTTGGAGGAAAACTTTTTCTATAATTAAGCAAATGGGCCACCTTGTCAAAACTGAACCTCTTCTTGAAACGGCTTGCTGAATCTGCCCAGTCAGATCATTCTTCAGAAAAAATAGTGCTGGACTTGTTATAAAATTGCTAGAAAATTTAGATTAAAATGTTTTAAAAATATAACTGATGTGAATTAAAGAGTTAGCTGAACCAAAAAAACTGAAACATTTCAATTTTCTATTTTTTCTGATATACTGGTGGGGGGTGGGGAGGAAAGGGAGTTGTGCTCCACCTTGGACTGAGAAAGTCTTTTGATGTCTTCAACATTTTCATAGAATGGGAAAACTCTTTCCACTCAGCTCTAGTATACAACACAATGGGCCTCATCCAGAATTTCCTGAGTTTATTTGGAGTCTTTCCAATTACATCAAGGGCCTCTGGTTTAGCCAAAGTGTTCTGCATAGGCAGTCTGGGCAGCATAGCCACATTTAAACCTTAACTTCCTATAATAATAATAATAATAATAATAATAATAATAATAGTAATAATATAATGCTGTTCTGCACTTAAGCCAAAAGAATGATCATATTAGCCAGGAAGAGGATAAAACTACTTCCTTCATCTCCTTTGTCTTCATTTCATTGAAGGTGCTCTTACCATTTCCTTCCTCCTAACATTTATATATGCCTGTCATAAGTGGGATGTAAGCAAAACATGCTGTGTGGTTATAGGATTAACAACTGACTTGCATGGGGTTAATGCAATCCAGACAGGAGTCTGATAGCTGTACAGGACTAACATCAAGGCAGGGGGTATTTAAGCTGCTAAGACTTCTTTAAAAGATTCCTCCTAAGATTTCCTTGGAAGTGTTTCATCATTAATTCCTACAGCCTATGGGGGAGCACCATGTAATGAGGCAAAAGTTTAAGCTTAAACAATTTGTGACATTCCTTTTATTCTGTTGTCAGTGACCTGTCTGAGCAAATATATTGATGGGGGAAGTGGAAACATTGCGTATTTTAATTATACAACATTATTTAAGACAGCATTACCAACCTAAAGGCTAAGTACAGACAGTCAAAAAGCCCAAGGCTGAATCAGTTCAAGCTTTGCAGATTAGTTTAAGTTGCATAGACTGAACCGATAAGCAAGTGAACAGACATTCACTTTTGATTCTGGAAATGCAGCCACATGCCTGCAGTAGCCCAAGCAAGTTGCTAGGCAGTGCTAGAGCACATCTCCCTGCTCTGTTGGAGCAGACAGCTTGAGCCAAAGCTAGCCCTCCCACCCTGCGAGAGGAGGAGGGATTTGTAGGGGAGGTGCAAAGCATCCTGGGATGCTGGGGTACTGTGAGTTAATGTGAATCTGGAGGGGATCTGGGACAGAAGTTCAATAAACTGATCAGTGAAGGCTGATACTACATCCCTCCAGGTTTATCTTAAACTAGTTTGGGCCATTTTCAAAGCAGTTTATTTGCACTGAACTTGTGCTGTGTTACAGATTCGAACTGGTTTCCAATCACTTATACCAGTTTGTGTAATCTCTGTCCCTAGCCAAAGAGCCATAACATTATAAGATGAAATTCCCTTCTCCATCTCACACCCTTTATAGTATTTCCTTGAAACCTTTGGGTTTCCTTTTCTTTTCCTAATGGCTTTGAGACCTCCAGTATTCATGGATTTGTGTCAAGTTTTCTCCACACCCTTAAGGACTGAGGACTTGCATTTAAAAAAGAAAAACAAAACATGAATTTGTTACAAGCATGATTTTCACTCTACCGTTGGGGACTTTGAGGAAAAAAAAATCAGGCTTGTAATAAAACCATGTTAAATGATAACTCTAAAAATGCTTAGATTACTCCTAGCTGAGTATTTTTTGCTATAGAAATAGAGCGTCTTTTAGAACTCAGAAATACTTCACAAAAAAACCAGAGTCCAGCATAGGCAGCACATAGGGGACACGGGGGTGCACGTGCACCCTCTGAAAGTGCTGGTGCCCCTCCTGAGAGTGAGCACTCTTGGCTTACATGATGGGCGGGGGGCAGGCAGAGTGGTGGTGCCCCTCTTGAGAGGTGCCGCTGGCACTTCCAGGCTTGCCGTCTGGCCACAGGGGGGACTCCCCGACTCTGCCACCAACACCATCACAGCTGCCTGCAGATGGTCCCTGCTCAGCCCAAGCCTTGCTGCTGACACTCTCGTCACCACTTGCAGGCAGTTGCTGTGCCCCACCCCAGCCTCAGGAGGCATGCGTTGCCTATGGAGCCCAGTGAAAACTTGGGACTTTGAGACCCATCCTAGAGGCTTTCAGAAAGTTTGCCAGATGCACCCAAATGTTAATAAGATGTATATGCATCATGCAGTACAATACAGATGCCACTAAAACACACTTACAAGAAGAATATTTATTTAGGATGGGGACTTACTGCATTGACCAGCACTGAATAGGAAACCAGGGTGTAATAGATTTGTGAAAGACGAGTGAGTGTCTAGAATCATTTTAGGATGGAAGCACACGTTACCTTTTGTACCCTTTGTATTGCCATCTTTTTTTTTTTATTTTTATGGTGGCCCAAAGGCTAAGCAAATGAGCATCCATGCCCATTGTGCCACAAATACCTAACGTTTGGGGCCATGACAAAGGAGGTCTTGATTTGTGCTCCTGTTTATCAGCAGACATCTCTTTGCTTTATGGCGTGAGGCTGTGGGCAGCCCAGAGATGTCCGTGCTCTCCACCCACCCTGGACAGGTGCTCCAGGGGCTTGATGGGCCCAGTCCTTCACGTTGCAGGAATCCCGATGCAGGATCAGGCCTCTAAACCTCCAGGAGTGCCTGCCTGGCTTCCCCCCTTTACCAGAGACATGCCACCAGGAATCTATGCCATGTGTCTTTGCAAATAGGAAAACCCCAACTTTTCTACTTATGAAGACATGCCCCAGTGATCGCCTGGGGTGTGCCTCTGTAAGAAGGAGAAGCCAGGCACATGGCTCCAGGGAGTGAGTGGCCTTAACATGCATGGGAATTCCCATAGTATGCAGGACCAGGCTCCTTGAGACATGAGCACACATCACCTGTTATCCCACGGCATCAATGGGCAGGACAATGGCAACATGCATTTTGTCCAGTGGGCTGGATCAGCCGTGCTGTAAATGTCCCAGGGCAGCTGATCCATTAAATTTGATGGTGTTTATTTCTAGCCTTAATCACTGTGGGCTTTCCCTTCATATCTGCATAGTTTCATAGTTTCATAGTTTCTAGGGTCGGAAGGGACCTGGGCAGATCATCTAGTCCGACCCCCTGC
>NW_005841857.1:3874069-3899753 GCF_000455745.1 Alligator sinensis
TTTTGGGCTTGGAGGATCGTCTCCTTAAGGAGCGACCACTCCCCTTGAACACCCGGCTCTCCTCCCCTCTGAGACTTCAGCGCTTCTCCAACTATCCTCTTTAGCTCGTTGAAGTTCGCCCTCCTAAAATCTAGGGCCACAGCCTGACTGCTTGCCTTTGCCACCTTGCGCTGAATGGTGAATTCCAGCAGGCAGTGGTCACTGTTGCCCAGGGGGACAAGCACCCACAGCCCCCTCACCAGGTTGTTGCCTGTGGCCAACACCAAGTCCAACAAGGCATCCCCCCTGGTGGGGCTGTGCACCTCCTGGGTTAGATGAAGGTCCTGGACTCTGTCTAAGAACCTACGGGAGCACTCAGACCTGGCTGACTGGTCCTCCCGGCAGATGTCTGGGAAGTTCAGGTCCCCCATGACTACCACATCCTTAGCCTTCGCTACCTCGGTGAGCTGACCCCAGAATTCCTGGTCAAGCTCCTCTCCTTGGTTGGGTGGTCTATAGTAAACTCCCACCGTTAGGTCCCTTTCCCCTCTTTTGCCTTGAACCCTAACCCAAAGCACTTCAGAGTGCTTCTCCCCTGACTCTTTACTAATTAGGGAGGATGTGTATTCCTCCTTGATATAGAGTGCCACTCCCCCCGCCTCTCTTTCCTATCCTGTCCCTCCTGTACAGCCTATAGCCCTTGACATTCACCGCCCAATCATGCTTGGAGTCCCACCATGTTTCCGTAATCCCCACAATGTCCGGGCTGGTGTCAGCCAGCAGGAGGGCGAGTTCCTCCTGCTTGTTCCCCATGCTACGGGCATTAGTGTAGAGGCATTTCAGGCCTCCAGTAGATGTGTATACTGACCCCCTAGTCCCAGCATTCCCCTGGTCCCCATCTCTTACCTGTTTATCTGCTGCGCTTGTCAGTCTGGGCTGGGCTGTAGTTGTGGGCGCCGTTTGGTCTGGTAGTCTGATGTATCCTCCGCCCTCATCTTCCCCTTC
The DNA here is from genome assembly GCF_000455745.1 of Alligator sinensis. Classification (NCBI taxonomy): domain Eukaryota; kingdom Metazoa; phylum Chordata; order Crocodylia; family Alligatoridae; genus Alligator; species Alligator sinensis. The sequence goes on from NW_005841857.1 coordinate 3,875,054, forward strand.
CCCCTACGAGCCTAGTTTAAAGCCCGCCGGAGTAGGTCCATCAACCTAAAAGAGAACACACGCTTACCTTTAGGGGAAAGGTGGAGCCCATCCCATCCTAGCATGTCTCTCATCGTGATGTGGTGGTCATGATCAAGGAAGCCGAAACCCGCCTCGAAACACCATTCCCGTAGTCGCCAGTTGGTCTCCGCAACGCATGATTTGTGCCGTCTGCCCCGTCCATTCACTGGAAGGATGGAAGAGAAGACCACCTGTGCGCCCATCTCCCTCAGCACGCCCCCCAGAGCTTGGGAGGGGGGCGTGCTCCCTTCATATCTGCATGAGAGCGCTCTCTTTGATGGCAGTAGCAGATCTTCTAACCCAAGGGGTAAACCGAAATCTTAGTTACATCTGTGTAGCTGATAACAGAGTGCATCTCCAACGGTATTACTGCTCTGGACTGAGCTAACTGTATCAATTTAAAGAACACTTTTGGGCTGGGTTCTCGAAATTTAGGTTCCTATATAGCAGCACACTTCATTCAAGTCAATGGTGTATTAGTGTACATCTAAACCAGAGACTGTAAATAGTAGAAGGTACTCAAGTGTTTTATGTGCCGTCTTCAAAAATGGCTCCTGTTCACATAAAAAAGGTTCCTGGGTGATAATGGGTGTCAAGCTACTGCAGGTCTTCCAGCACATTTTCAATAGGTTTAGGCCATTTAGTTGTTCATGCAGGAGCTTGACACCCACTATCACGTATAAATGCACTATAGATGTGCATTTTGGTGCTCTCATGCATATCTTGGGGTACTGATTATATGGAGTTAAGATCATCATGAGCTAGAATTGCCCACTTCCTTTTGATAAGCTGTTCAAGCGCTTTGTTTTTGTTCTAACTTTTATTGAAAACTCTAGGGCTGGATCCTCGCATAAAGATGCAGAGCAATTACTGATGACTCATGTGAGCTGGAGGATCTTGTTAGTTCTGATCAGGAAATGAGAAGGATTGAATTTGCCTCTGGGATGTGGGATTTGCAGGAAAAGCCTGAGGAGACATCTCATCCTGGGAGATAACTTAGACTAAGGCTTACATGGTGGCTTACATTACCACTTACACCCCCAGAAGGGGCTAACTTGCAACCTTACTTGGGGTACAGTGTGGGAGTATCACTTGCTTGCATTGTGTTAAGGAGGGAGCATAATCTCCCTGCAGCTAAAGTGCCAGTCAGATGCTGTAAAACAACCGTGCCCACTCCCGTGCACTATAACTTTGGATAATGACTTGTCAGGTTTACTCTGACACTAAGGGAAATTTGTCTGCAGTCTGGGAAAAAAAATGTTCCAACTGCCTTGGATACAATTAAAGAAATTACTTTGATTTTTTTATGTTTCTTTGTCTTTCCAGTTATAAAAAAAAAAGGCTTTTTACCAGCCCTTGAATACTTTTTACATAGATAAACCCCCTTGAAAGCTTGGGCCTAGGCTGTAATTGCAGAAAATTGGCTGTAATTAAGCAAAGTTAATAGCCAGAGTGTATTGTGTATCAAATCGTATGAGGGGTTGCACCTGCTTACTCCATTAAATGGTGTTAAGGCATTTATGAACGTGCTCCATAGCCAATTATTAGCCCATAGCCCATCTTCTTATTAATAAATGAGCTTTGGATCCAAACCTTGGTAGACAATTACCAGGTATGTGTCAGGGAGATTTTGACGTGATGTCTGTATAAACTAGCTGTCTTTGGCCTGCAGAAGAAATGGCAACTGTACATTGGCCAAATTAAAAGATGACATATGTTACTGTCGTGTTTATACACTACCTGTTATAGTTTTAAAAAAACAGGTATTGCTGGACTCGATTGAGGTGAAGTACCAATCATGTCGGGCTCCATCAGTTTGGATTGTCAGGGAGAACTTTGTCAGGACACCATCAGTAGTGGTACTATATGACCACTCCTAATGTCCTTGTGTAATTATAATAAAGGGACCCCAGACTTTTATTCTTAGTAACAACCTTCTGAATGTTTTGTTCAGAAATGAGCCTAAGGACTAATGTCATGCCTAATACAAGCTTAGTGTTAGTCACGGTTATCTACCAGCATGCTATCAGTGTAAACCACAGCCTGTAGCTCATTGCAAAGTATTTCAGTTTCTCAGGCCTTTTATACATTGCTCAGACCAACTGCATGGCTTAATGCTTAATGTTTCCAGTATATGCATCTTCGTTCTCAGCAAACACTAAAACAACTTTAGGTGACGTCATTTGCATCTGGTTCTCATCAGACATTGCAGCCTTCCTAGCAAATAAGGGAACCCATTTGGATGAGTGGATCTGGGAAGAGAGAGTGCAGTTGGTATGGTGCATCAATGCATATAACATAGCACACGTTTTTCCTCCAGGTAAAATAAACTAGAAGTTTTACCAATATGCTAAGAGCCTAGGGCTGCATTATTCAGTTTAAGATCAAAGCAAAAAAAAAATATAACTTTATTGGGATGTGCCTTAGTTTAGTATATCATACATTATGCATTTAAAAATCACAACAACCCAGGCAAAATAATTGAAAAAATGTTGTTTCTTGTAGTCCCGTAGTCATTAGAATTAAAGGTACATCTCTTTCTAATTCATAAAACGAAATCTAATCTTCTTGAGCATCTTGCCAGTGCATCCATTGCTTCACTCAAAGTTATTTCCTTACCTGAGCTGATGTTCACCTGAGTTAATGCTTTTAGGTGTACTTACAAACAGTCTGCAGGGCTGTGAAGTAGGAGCTAGTTTACCAGGAGCAGCTAGCAGAATTGCAAAAGAAAAAATAGCTGGATTAGTGGAACATTAAGAACATTAAAAAAGAGAGAGGGTTGTTAACATCTGTGGCACAAAGAGTTTAGAAGGAATCGGGCAAATGAAGTTGAGTGATTCCCGCCCTGCTGCCTGAATAGAAATGTTGCTGCCACTGCCAGGCAGTTTGTTATAAGTGTTGGGTGGACCCGGAGCTAAAGGCGATATAACTGCACTATTACACCCCACCTTATATCCACCCCTGCCTGTTCACCAGGACATTCTCATCTTTGGTGTATTGTACCCATCTCATCCATTATTTTCCATCTGTTCAGCTTCTAATGTTCCCCAAAGCTCCTAACTTTTCCCACACTTCCACTTAGACCACGTATGGTCTGCTGCTTTCCGGTCACCGAGATCATTGCTCGTGCTATTACTGAGGCCTGCTTCGGCTCGTGATGTTAGCATGCCTCTGAATGATTTCTATATTTGCTGAGCAATGGTTGCATTAACCTGTGCTCCAGAAAGAACTATGGTTATATGTGGCTAAGTTGGGATGTACAATGAGCGCTGCTTATGTAGTGGCATTCCCAGAAAAGCAAATGCAAGAGGATAAGAAAAGAAGATTCCTAATACTGAAGCTTATGGCTGTGATATTCCAAAGGCATCGTCTCCCATTTACTCCAATGAAGATTACACCAGTCCTGAAACCAGTCCTGACAGAATGCCATATTAATGTAAATTGACCCTTTTCCATGCTGAGTATCAAATACATGCATTTCCCTGATTTTTGTGACTGCCTTGCAACTAGCACTGATTCATGAATTTACATGAATTGGGTTTCTAATATATATGTTGCATCACGGGTGACTCTCGCTCCTGGGTTCTTAACAGATCATGAGTTAACGTGACCAAAATCTCATTATTACCCTTTAAATACCTCAAAGCAATTCTCCAAAAAGGAAGCTCACTTCCATTTTTAAAGAAAATAGGTTGCCGGTAAGCTCTTCCTAAACAAACCACAGCACCATCAAAACAAGCAATTGCAGTTCATTGCTCATTAGAGCAAGAAGAAATAACATCACAAATTGTGGAATTGTATAAAATTGCAGTCATTAGTTTCAATAACTTTTTGAAAGGTAATTTCTGCCTCCATTAGGTGGAGATAAACTCAGTGCTCTTGAAGCATAGGAAGGGTGAAACATTCATTTTTGAATGAATGCATCCTAATTAGTTTGCAGGGCTTATTAAACCACTTAAAAAATAAATATGCATGTTAGCATGCAAGGTAACAATTTCCAGGTAAATATTCATTATACCTACAGGGGCAGATCTATAATATAAATTGCTCTAGGGATGATCTGTACTAAAAATACTTGCTACTTGTGTTCGTGACATTCTCAGAAAAGCGGAGGTTGCATGTTTAGGATCTGAATAATCATGGCATCCAGTATTTTCTAAAACACAAGCGAGAAAAAATGAATGTGAAAATGCAGACAAGGGGTGTGGGGCAAAGAAGGGAAAAGGGCTCCTTTACTGACCCAGCCATCTGTGGGAGGCACTCTCACCCCCTGATCTGGATCCTTTGTTCTGCATAGAAGGGCAGGCACAGTATAGGAAGCAGATCTGGTTTGGGGTAGGATTGGTGCAGGCACCATGCACGATTGCCATAAGGCTCTTGTGAAGACTTCTCTTACAGGCCAAGGGCAGGGGGATCATGTTAGGGAGGAGCTGGGCTGTAGCATTTGAGATTCTTAGCAGCCATGTGCAGCTTAGCGGTAGCTGGGGATAGGCAGATGCAATTTGGACTGGTCCGTGGGATTGTTGATATTTCACCAGGGAAAAATTCTTCCCAGGGCAGAAAGCCCACACAGAGCCAACTGTGTACCACGTCTGGTCATGTTGAAGACTTATCTTGCATCTAACTTGGTCACCGATCTTGTACTCACCTACTGCAAGCTATGCAATTACCCATCTCTTATTGTCTATTTGCACATATGAGCTATTAAAGCCCAGAGTATTCTTCAAAGCTGCTTCTCCAGATACTGAAGGACCTCTGGGAACCTAAATTCATAACAGCCTCAGATCTAATAATTACCTTAAAAATAGGAATTCTGTTTGGTTTACCAAAATGCCGAGAGTTTGAGAAAATACAGAGAACGTTTTCAGCAGCTATTAAGTAGGTCAGCTATCCCGTCATCTTGCATTTCGGCATGCCTGAAAAACAAACTTTGGCTTAGAAAGCATTGCTGTGATAAGAGACTGCATGTATATTAGGACCTTTTACACACAGAAATTAATAAGGTATCTTGCTTTTTATCGTCACAGAATCTCTGTATGGATAGAGAAGCAGTTTCATATAATCTTTCCACTGGGTTAATTGGAAATGTCAAAAGGCAAAATTAAAATAAAGGATTCACCTTAGAAATGTGTGGCTTTAATCAAAAGTCAGACTTGGAGGAAGACGTTTTAGAAATGTTGATCAAGTTATTCAAAAATCCATATTGTCTTTAAATTAATTGTTCTGAACATATGTACTGTGCAGTTTGTTAAATAGAGGATTTTGGCCACTGTTCCTTTTACATGTTTCTTCATTTCAGGTATTAATTGTACATTTGTGCAGCTTCTTTATTAAGAGTGTATATGTGGGTTAGCGGTATTCGATGGGCACAACTGGCCACTGACTGAAATATTGAATATTCCTTGTTAAAGCAGTACTTCAGCCCAGATCCAGGAAGCCAAGGTGTTCAAAATCCAGGAGTTATTTGGGTTGCCTTAGATTTTTGCATTGTCAGATTTAGATGGCTCATTTTCATGAGCCAGAGACCTTCCAAAAGTGGGTCATTTTTAGTGTTTCAGGGCAGTTAAAATAAATCATCCCTGGTTTACAATAAATTTTAGTCTGCATTAAGATTTGGGAGTTTTCTATGCTTGTTGAACCTGAGGGTCACAGATCAGTCGGAAGCCAGTAGGTTCTGTGAAATCAGTGCTGCTCAGCCTTTTTAGATCAGACATACGCCTTTGGGACTGTTAGGAGTTTCTTCCTGCCTTCCTGTTTTAGTTAATGCCTTCTGAGGAGCCTTGTGCTTTAAAAAAAGACGGGAGAGAAAAATTCAAAAACTAAAAATTGAATTCCAAACTAAAAAATGGAAATTAAAAAATCAGTGAACATATACTAGTTCTTTTGTGAAATCTCTCTATATAAAGGGCTTAGTCTGTCTGTCTGTGTCTGTCCTGAGTGTCTATCTGTCCGTAATGCTTTTGGCCAACTGCGCATGCAGAGTGATTGGCTGCACGGGTCTGGGCTGCACAGCCCCGACTTTGCGCCGCAGCCGGGGAAGTTTGCGGTGGTGGCGAACGTGCCCCAGCCACCCGAGCAGCAGGGCTTCCCCCCATTTCCTTGCCTGAGGGTGAAGGGGGGGGATCGCGGTGGTAGCATCCCCCCCTCCCCCCCACCATTGCCCGGTCCTGATGCCCCCAGATCAGCCGGTAGCAGGGAGGTGGTGGCAGGCAGGAGGGAGGCAGGCAGAGCGAGCCAGGTGGACGTGGAGCAGGAGCGGGGTAGCGGGGTGGTGTGGGGTCGGACATGGAGTAGGGCCTGATGCGGAGCAGTGGCGGGGGCGGGGGGAGCAGTGCTGGATATGGGGTGTGGCGGGGGGGTGGCTGTGGAGCTCTCCCCTCCCCATCATTCTTGACAGGCAATTTGCTAGTATATAATACATTTCCTTGAAAAAAAGTCACCCTTGCCTTCCCCCTGCTCACCATTGCCCTTCAAATTATTTTGTTGAAACAAAACAACTGTGCCTTTCAGGGGGTGGAAAAAGAACATCAACTGGTTTTATCACTGTCTTTTTTCTATATATAACATTATTCTCATAATTTCAGAGGTTTAAGAAAAAGCGCAGGCTCCTTAATCAAAAGAATGGATTAGAAGTGTCCCTGGTAGTCAGCGTTGTTTGCTTCGCTTATTTTGATACAGTCTTTATTCAGACACCCAACCATTTTAAAAATACTGCCAATGCTCGAGAGTATACATCTTATCACAGAGAGAGGTGCAATAAAGGGTCAGTATTCTGAAGTACCACCAAACTTACCCTGAAAATATACTTTTATAAGAAATTTCTTAACAATATCATTATTTTAAATGGCGCACTGTCCAGATGCTATGTGTGACAGATGGTATTGTAGCTAAGTGATTACTAGGAGCAACTATGAGTATTAAAGGGCTTGTGCATGAGTTGGCTCTTTTATCCTGATGCTTGGGTATTAGCACACTGCTTTTTAGTTTATTAACGTGTGCTGTATCTCACAGAGTGGTGTAAACTGGTTTCTTGAAATTTGGAAGGGTAAAAGAGATTTGTTGAACAATCAAGCACTTTTAATGCATCACAAGTTGCCTCTGCCTTCTGTTGTTGTTGTTGTATATCTCAGCTTATAGCAACCAGCCAGGATGTGGGTGATCTGAATCTATTTCCCTCCACCCTGTCTTGGACTAGCATCTCCCACCTGTCAGGAGAGCAACCAAACTGCTTTTGTGGATCTAGGATTCGACCTTATAACCAAGGGCAATAAAGTCTAGTTAGTCATGAATCCCCCCAAAAATGGCTCATCTGAAAGGGTTTTTTTTTGTGGTGTTTACAAGAAATGACTAAAATTTCATTAGCATGTGGACAATATATTTTGTATGAGTGATGTGGCTTCAAAGGGTCTTTACTGGGTCTTTCAACATAGGTTGAATCATTCATCACCATTCTATTGGGTGGTTCATTGTAGACAGGTAGTTGGAACATGATGGTTTATTGAGAATATAGGTCAATGCCAGTAAAGAGATTTTTTTCATTTAATAATCAGTGGTGTGAACAGACTGAAAGCTCTTTTGAGTGACGGTCATCTTTGTTGCATGCATACCTACCTGTTCAACAGTGCTGGTAGATGTTTTTACAATACCAGTGAGTTCTAGGGAATAGAAAACAGCACTATAGAATCAGAGAATCCTCAAAAATGAGGGTTGGAAGGGACCTCAGGGGGTCACATATAATTCAATCCCCAGCTCAAAGCAGGACCAGCCCCAACTACATCATCCCAGCCAAGGATTTGTCTCACCAGGTCTTAAAAACCTCCAAGGATGGAGAGTCCACCACCTCTCTGGGTAACCTGGCTCAGTGCTTCACTACCCTCCTAGTGAGAAAATTCTTCCTAATATCTAACCTAAACTTCCCTTGCTGCAACTTGAGTCCATTGCTCCTTGTTCTGTCATCTGCCACCACTGAGAACAGTCCACCTCCGTCCTCTTTGGAGCCCACCTTCAGGTAGTTGAAGACTGCTATTAAATTCCCACTCAGTCTTCTCTTCTCCAGACTAAATAAGCCCAGTTCCCTCAGTCTCTCCACATAAGTCCTGTCCCCCAGCCCCCTAACCATTTTCATTGCCCTCCACTGGACTTTCTCCAATCTGTCCACATCCTTTCTGTAGTGGGAGGCCCAAAACTGAACATAAGACTCCAGATGTGACTTCACCAGTGCAAAATAGAGGGGAATAATAACCCCCCTTGATCTGCTGGCAACACTCCTATCAATATAGCCCAGTATACCATTAGCTTTCTTGGCAGCAAGCACACAAACTAGTTTATATTCAGCTTATTGTCCCCTGTAACCACTAGGTCCTTTTATGCAGAGCTGCTGCCCAGCCAGTTGGGCCGCAGTCTGTACTGTTGCATGGGGTTGTTCAATCCTAAGTGCAGGACTTTGCACTTGTCCTTGTTGAACCTCATGATATTTCTTTTGGCCCAATCCTCCAATTTGTTGAGGTCTCTCTGAATCCTAGGCCTGCCCCTCCAGTGTATTTATTACTACTCCCAGCTTAGTGCCATCTGCAAACTTGCTGAGGGTGCACTCTAATGCCAAATCTACTAATGCATCACCAGCGTTACCACAGTCAACTCATCCCACAGCCAAGCCACTGGAATCTAGGATCCTATCACAAAATATGAAAGCTCTCTTCCAGTGCACCAAATAGCCTCATGGAAATAGGAGGTGAAGTGGAATAGCCACCATGCTCCATAATAAACTCTCCCAGAAAAATGATAAAGGACAAAAACACCCAGCCACCTTTTCACAGGGAAATATCTGACCTCACAGTAATTATCCTCCACAGGAACCCAGAAAAAGATGGGCCTGGAAATAAAAAAAAAATTAAAAAATCATAATTTTACTGGACACCAAAACACAGACTTAACACACCCTATGGTTTTTTTGACTCATTGTAATGCACCTCTGCTAAATTTCAGCACTCCACAGGTAATAACAGCCCTCTTCCCTTTTGACTGGAGCTATTTTTGTATTTAATTAGATTTATCTACAGCAACTGTTTTTTACATGATCTATAAGTACTCCTGATGACTTTTTGCTCCATGGGTTTTCTGCTCTATCTGCTTCTTTCCTACATCAGAGGTGGTAAAGAAGCTCAGTTTCCTGATACATCATCAAGTTCCAGTTTAAAAGGGTCAGGTACAAAATAATCTGTAAACTGTGCTGTGAGTACGGCAGGTGAATCAGTAGCTGGATGTCTTGGTATATCCCATGTAGTCATGTTGGATCATCTTCAGATAGCAGAGACCACTAGTGAATCGCATCCTTTCACTTCCAGAGTTGTCTTATGTGAACTCAAGCATACCATCCATCTCCCCTTACCCAGTCCATAAGACAACGGGAATACTTCCTTTCTCTGTTACTGTCACTGTTTCAGTATTTAGGGGAGATGTTAGGAAGGAGCCTTGATGTCTGGTATGCCTTTGTGCCCTTGTATTTAGTAAATATGTTATTATACAAGACAGTAATTATAAAAGGAATTATAAAAAGGTGGCCTTCTCAATGTGGAACACGTGCAATTCTGTGTCCAAAATGGTGAGTAACAAAGAATAGCATCTGAGTTTGTACAGTGCTTCACCCATAATATTTCAGAATAAAAACAAGATTATATCCGGGGAGGGTGGTGGTTCTACCTTGTTCTCCCTCATTGGGGGGAAAAAAAAAAAGCTTGTTAAGTTGTGTTCAATGATTTCTCAGAGAATTGTCCCTTGCTGATACTTGGACAGCTGCCTTGAGATGTAGTTGAGCACAAGAGTAATGAACAATGCAAAAAAAGGATTTCTTCATCAGAATTATGTTGTAATTTATTCATTGGACATAAAATTGTGTAAATGGTTCAGGCTACACACCTATATATTTTTTAGATCTAACACTATGGTGGGGAAGATCTGTACCACCATCATATATTTGTCTGATTGGGGGAAAAAAATTAAGAAATACTGGCATTTTTTAAATGTCGGTACTCCTGTAATGGAATATAGCACAGCCCAGCACTCTGTATTATTGGCCGTTCCTGGGTTTGTTTTATAGTGGTTGATGGCTTTCAGGCTTCCTTGTCTTTTAATGTGCCTCTAAATTAGAAAGATGCGAAAATGTGCCATTCATTCAACCATGCATATAGAGACCCAGTAAGTTCAGGAAGCTTTTGATTACTTCACAGTTAGAGTACTGCATCTTTTAATGGGTTAGTTGCCACTGGGTAAGAGTGACAACTAGGTAAGAGTGGTGAGGTGCCACTGGGTAAGAGTGGTAAGGTTTGATCGCTTGACTCTTACAGCTTGGTGGTTAAAACAGGCAGCTAGCCATTAGGAGAGCTTTGTTTTTTTTTTTTTTGGGGGGGGTGGGGTTCTGACTGTATGACCTTGGATAAATCATATGACCTCTTTCTGTCTAATCTATAAAATAATAGTACCTCCTTAAAGATGTTACATTCTTAAAAGAGACTGCTAAATAGCTTATATATAGCTCCTTAAAGTGCATGGCAGTACGTAAACTGAGATAAATTAGGTCAGATCCTCAGAATTTTTTATAGCGAGCGACTCAAAATCTTGAGTGAGCAGAAAATAACATATCTCAGCTAAGACAATGTTTCTGGGACAAAAGAAGCATCTTCTGGAAGATTTGGTCATTATACCCATTCTACCTTCTTACCCCCGAGTCATAGAATTTGGCCTTAGTAGTTACTTAAGGAAGGCTAGTGACTTGTGTTTAAATTAGAGAATAGTTTTTTAGGAAGCTAGCCAATAAAAATTATTAAAGCGATGCAGAGAAAGAGGTTTGCATTGCAGCTGGAAAGACTGGAGGTGCACCTTCTCTCTATTAGAAAGACGTGGGAGGTCCCTTGACTTCACAGCTGGTGAAACCAAAGGGAAAGCTGAGCTGTTGATGGGTTGCCCATTATCTTGTAACTGAGATGACCTTTATCTTTCTTCTGTTCTCCTTAATCCTGGATAGGAATTTGGACAGAATGAAGCTTGAGTCACCCTGAGCATGTGTTGAAGAGCCCAGGAGATGAACTCGATCCAGATACTTGCTTTTCAATTTTTCTACTGATTTCTTTGTGAAGCCCTGATCTGGTCTGCATGCTTCACTTTGAGCATAAAATGTGACTTGGCTTCTGTAAGCCTATTGTTTAGTTAGTTAAGCACCTATATAAATGCTTTGCTGGATTGGGAATTTAGGCCTTCACTTTGATTTCAAAGATTTTTTGCTGCTGTGCTGGACTAACCACAGAAGTGATGTGCATAGTGGTACAAATTATAACCTCCTGCAGAGTCTTATTATCTTGCAACAGCCTTGTTAAGCCAAGTCAGGACCTTGTTACACGTTACACTTGGCTTGTGTTAACGACACTTTAATGCCAGCATCCAAGCGTTCAAGCAGGATGACACATGCTAAGTGTTCTCATATTGTAGCAGTTGTCTCTTTCCATGTGAGGAGTATTTCCTGAATGTATTGAGTAGCAGGTAGTGCCGCAATGTGGGACTACTCCAAGGAGACAATTCAATCAATTGAAGTCCCAGCCCCGGGACTACATGGGATTCTTGAACTGGCTCTGGTGGGTCGCCAGGCTGAGACTGAATATCAGTTGATTTTAGTCTGAGCTCTGGGATTGTACCATAGCCGGTAGTAAGTGATACAGTACTATGATCTATATTTAGTATCATATAGTACCAATCATAGTATCCATGATCTATATTTTTAGATCATAGTCATCATTAACATGTGACTGCTCGGAAAACATCCTAAGCTTATTACTGCTTACTATGTTGCAAATTTAGCATGTGCTAAGTGTAATGTATAAGCAGGGCCTTACTGTTACAAACTTGGCCTTTCAGAGCTGAAGGGAAGGATTGAAACATATATTTACAGGTCCAAGAGATGTGGGGATATTTGGGTACAAAACGAATTAAAGCTGTGCAGTGCAGTTCTGCGCAATTTTTGGAAAATGCAGAAATACTTGCAAAACTGGAAATTATGGGCAGCTATTGTAAGCAGAGAGAAGCTGGACAGGCTTCTCATGCATGACGGAGTTGGTTGAGAAGTGTGCCAATTCTTAGGTGTTGATTCTGGTGCGTGCGTGTATTAGCCTGCCTCTTTCATGGCATTTACAAACAACTCGTCTAACTAACGAGACAAGCTAATGATTCAAAAACAATGTGCAAGTACGAGGATGACAAGTTGATTAAGATCATTAAGAGGTCAGAAAAACACTGTTTATTTATGAGGGTAAATAGCATTTGTTCACAATGGTAAGATACTGTTCATCTACAAACGATACATCTTAAGATATCTGACTGCTAATTATGGGGCTGGGTATTGTTTCAAGTCTTGTTGCTAAGATCAGCTCTAGGGCATGTTTACAGGCCCCATTCAGGGCCTAATATCTCTAATGTGTGTTAGGCCCTGATCACAATAATGTATAATGTTCTCTCACTGGCAACACTGAGGTGTGGCAGCAAACCGATGTCCACAGGCATTTTTATACATGCTCTGGGTTGGCCGGGGGGTATCGCTTTAATTAGAGCAGCTCCAAGAGCCACTCTAATTAAAGCACTGCAGTGTGTCCTGTATCAGCATCCCCGCACTTAAAAATGGGGCAGGGGCACTTGAACTAAAGCTCGTCCATCTAGCTTTAGTTCAAGTGCCCCTACTGTCATTTTTATATGCGGGAACGCTGATACGCAAGACACAGGACACTGCTGGAGCACAATAATTAACACGCTCCAGCAGACTTGATTAATTGAGTCTACTCCGATGAACTGTAATTACAGCACATCAGAGCAGCCTCTGTGCTTGTGTACAGGCACCCCTAGTGCCCAGATCTGGTCCTAGTTTAGTGTCATTTACTGAAGTACTGGAACAAAGTGTGAGTATAAAATAGGGTCAGCATACTCCTTTAACTTGGACTCATTATTAACCATCTTCTCTTTCACTGAAGCTGAATTCTCTGCTAATATAACTGCATCTGTTATATTAGCAAATTTGGTCTGAGTCTTCTAGATTGCCCTTTCTTAGCAGTAAATGTATGCAGTGGTAAGGTGTATGCAGGTTAAAATGTTAATTGTCTAGAACCTCTTACATTCCTTTATTATCTATGCACTGCAGGTGTGAAGCACCGATGAATCAGAATGGGGAAGCATTTTGCAGAAGCCTTGAATGATTGCATGAATGCATGGCTGTGGAGAATCAGGCCCAAGGGGTTTAGACTACAGGTGATGTGGGGGTGCCCTAATCTAGAATAGCAGGCCCCTGGTCTGTGACCCAGACTTGAAGGCAGTGTTGCAGCGCAAAGTACTTCCACCACATTACGCACCGTGCTAGGAACTGGTCTGATAAATAAAGAGGACGAACCCTGTTCTCACCTTCTCTGATTGATACTTCTTCTTTACTATCTAAAAGACCAAGGATGTGTAGTCAGTGGGTGCAGCTACATGTTCATTAATGTGTTGTAGTTACTGAGTAATAAGTTTAGTATTTGCATAACCAAATACTAAACCAATGCTCTGTAACTGGTGCTACTGCCTGGCAAACTACTGTGCAGTGTTATTAGGCCACTGCACAGCAAGATGCACCCCGTATGGATTAAAGTTGAAAGATTTATCAGCAGGGGAAAACCCAACCATTTTCTAGAAGCAGGGATTAGTTGTTAAATCTCTCACTTGCAACAGTGTAAATGAATTGAGATACACCTTTGCTAAAAATATGCTACCACTGCACCCTCCGCTGGTGAGATTTCAGACTTCCTGAAGCATGGGACTATCCGTGTTCATGTGCTTTTGTTAAGTAAATGCCAGTAGCAGCAAGTGGATCAGTCAAGTAGCCAACCCGTTATATCCTCCTGTGTCAAGGGAGGACAGCACAAGATCACTCGCTAGCTATGACACATTAACTCTTTCACTCTAAAATACTAGCTTCTAACTTTGCAGGATCTCCTTCATAAGAGTCTCTTTGTATAATGCTGGGAACACGCTACCTGGAACCAAGAAATACACATTACAAAAGAGAGCAGAGAGGAAGGATGGTAGAATGAGATTTAAAAAAAAAATAAATAAAAGGAAAGGGGAAAATCTAGTAATGATCCAGCTCTAAAAGAGATCAGCCCTAGTGAAATTATAAATGGGTCTAAAAACACCAGCAAAAGTTCTTCTGTAGTAAAAATATTGTCACGAGTATAGGACAAAGGTAGTTCTCTTGTTCCAATGAGAGCAATAGCTAGGGATTTTATTGATTTATATGGACATATTCAGTTCATTGAAAAGTATTTTAACATTACTGAGAGTGTGAATTCATTTAATTGCAGACTTACTGTAGAGAAGGTCCTAAATGGGCTGGCCTTTCATTGGGTTAGAAAATTTCATATCGTGGGATGCCTACTGTCTAAAGCTATAATCTGGAAGTTGAACTTGGGATGCCAGAAATAAAACAGTGAGCTGCCTAGGGCTGTGACAAATTCCTGTGCTCTGCTGACTGGATGCTTAAGGTTATGCATATATTAAAATATAAACTTGCTTATTTTGAATGCAGGTCAGCGTGGCACCTAATAGATTACCATGTTTGGAGAGGCATGAGCTTTTGTAGGATACAGACTACTTCATCTCATGCTATCAATGGACTTTCAGGGAGCATGGGTACTAAATAGAAAGGATAAATACAAAAGATAGGGCAGGGGAAAACAAAGGATAGTGGGATGTGGCACTGCTGAGAGCGGGGAAGAGGAGTTGAAGATATCTAAGGGGATAAAACAGTTAACCCATTGGAGGACAGAGGGGCTATAAGCGCAATTTCAGGCAATGGGATAAGAATCCAGTCTTTACTGAGACCATACTTAATGCAATCCAGTCTGTGGATGATTGGCTCATTCCACAATTTTGCATTCAAGTTACTTTTTTAAAGCTTTGTTCTTGACAAACAGTTGCTCTGAGATTAGTACAGGCGGCCCTCAGACGTATGACACAATTGGTTCCTGAAAACCGTGTCTTAAGTCAAAACGTTGCAACTTGGAACCAATTTTCTCATAAGAAACAATGTTATAAATGGGGGATTGGTTCCTGAACCAAGCCCGATACCGTATTTTCACCAAAAATACCCCAGAATTTTGTACTCAATCAATTATAGATGAGTAATATAGCTGCATTAATATATTTATATTGTAAATAGAAATCATATTAATTTGGAAGGACTTGTTTGAGATGACTTTACTGTACTTCTTGAAGGGCTCTTGCTTGGACTTTTTGAGGGTTCTTGGCTGGAGTCTTCTCAGGAGTCTTGGCTGCAGGCTTTTCTGGAGTCTTGTCTGCTCCCTTAAAGGAAGTGGCCAAGGAAGTTTGGACAGACATTCTCCAGGGAGATGAGCGATGCAGCAAACTTGTTCACTGGCATGGCATTGCATCGGATCAAGTGTTGTAAAGTCAAAACTGACGTCATAAAGTTGAAACAGTGTGTCAATTTATAAATGTTGCAAGCGCGAAACGTTGTAACTCGAAACGTTGTAAGTCGAGGACTGCCTGTACTGGAATGGCCAGGAGATTGAAGTGCCCTACTATGCGTTTTTGTGTCTTTTTGCAACAAATGTCAGGTTGGTGTGCATTCGTTTTTTTGTTTAGGGATCCCCAATGTCAACAGCAGAGGGGCATGGCAAGTAAGTGATGGCTAATATTGGTGACACTTGGTAGAGGAGCATGTGAACGAACCCAGATGTTATAGCCCATGTTGTTTGGTCCATTTGATGATGTGTCCATTGTTAATGAAGGGGCACAGCTGGAATCTGGGTCCCTTGCAAGGCCTGATATAACAGTTCAAATGTGTGTCAGCTATCAGATAGCTTATCCAAGCACTTATGTTAGGGTTACCAAATTAGAGATGTCACACTGGTGGTATTACCACAATTATTATTATTTTCTTGTTTATACCAAGTAGGACCCAGCAGACCTAATACGGATCAGAAGCTAGGCACTAGGTGCCCATGAAATCATGGGGCATACCCCACAGAGCTTCCAGTTCAATTCATAGATTCATAGACACTAGGGCTGGAAGGAACCTCATAAATTCATCGGGTCCAGCCTCCTGCCCCAGGGGCGGGAAGTCAGCTGGGGTCAGTTGAATGATGTGTCACCATTACTGCATGTTGATAGCTTTATTCCGGGGAAGTCATTATCCAGAAGTGGAGCACAGGTGTTGAAGTCAGGACTGCAGGAGAGAAAGGAGAATGCTAATGCCATTGTGCAAGCAGTTGATAAGACCTCATTTGGTATATCAAGAGCAGTTGTGGTCACCCATGTTTGAGAGAAATGAATTCCAGCTGGAATTGGTGCAGAGAAAGGCTACTGGGATGATTAAGGGAAGGGAGAGCCTGTCTTGCAAGAAAAGACAGAAAGACCTTGGTTTGTTTAGCCTGGCATACTGAAGGCTCAGAGTGGATTTGATTTCTGTCCTTATCATGTTAGCACATACATGCCAGAGAGAGCGAAGGCGACAGATTTAAAACCAACAAGAGAAGGTATTATTTTATGCAACTCATAGTTAACTTGTGGGCTTCATTGCTACAGGGAGTGATGGAGATGGATAACATAGCCAGGTTCAAAAAGGGACTGGATAAATTCACAGATAATAAATGTATTAATGGCTATTGAACAGATTGGTTAGAGATGTTTCTTCTGATATCTCTAAACCTATAAAGGTTGATGCTAAGGAGGGTATTGAATAGGGGATAGACCATTAGAGATATTTATGTCGGTGCTTTCCCTCTAGCACCTACTTCTGCCGACGTTGGAGACATGCAATTGGACTAGATGGACCACGGGTCTGACCCAGAGTGGCACTTTATGGTCTCAGAAAAGTTGTCTAAATTAAAGGACCATATTAATACATGACATAAAGGGGATCCTTTGGCTATAAATGCATTTGACTGAAAATAAGACAACAGCTCCTAACCATTAGATGAGCGAGGTTTGCAGAAAACCTTTCAATAGTAGCGGTGGGGCGGGGGGTGGGGGGGATAAGAAACCCAAGTGTTTGTAAGAGAGAGCTCAATCAGCTTATGGAAGAGACCTAGAAAGTCTTCTCCATGCTATGTTTCCTTGACTCCTGGGGTGTGTTCCCAGTTTTACTGCTAACTTTGATGCTCTTAAGCAAATCAAACTTTCTCTGTTTGTTTTCCTTTGGGTAACTGAGTTTAACTGTACCTGCATCATAAGAGTATTCCTGGGACCAATTACTGTCTGTAAAATGCTTGGAGGTCCTCAGATGGCAGACAGCATAGGAGTTCAGAGAATTATTTGCGAACTCAAATATTGCTTCCCATTTAAGGGATTAATAAAGTGGCTCAAGTGGGAACAGAACGTCTGACCCGAGTGACTTTGCCATGTGCTCTATAATGAGTTCCAGTAATAACTGTAATCTGTGAGTGTGTTAATATAATTAAAAGCCTGGGCTCCTTCCTCTGTTGGAGATTGCTGAATATGCCTAATGTCCTAAAGGAAATTGTGCTTATACATCATCTTCGCTACCGTGTTATGCCCACGTGCTGGGATCATTTTGTGTCTGCAAATAACACGCCCCACTCCTACCTCGAACACATGCACACACACACACTCCTGCATTTGGTTATAACGACAGTTTTAAAGCCCAAGTCTGGCTCTCCAGTCGTCTTCTTCCAGGATCTACAAAAGCCACAGTTTATGCCATGACTTCAATACTGTAATCCATTTGAACTAAAAACTGTTGTAGTTATTGGGTCATTGCAAGGAAGCCTGGCTCATTTGGGGCAGATGGCTGTGCTGGAAGCTGACAGGCTGCTGGTTTATGACATGTGTTGTCATCATACTAGATATAGCATCTTGCTGACATTTAATCTCTACCTATAAATGAAAATATCAAGTATCTTCCTATATACTGATTAAGTTCACTCTGGGAATGGGTCAGCTTAGGTTATGCATGGTATAAAGCACTCGGTACCGTCTTTTTTTATCTGGATGTCTTCTTGGCCCTGAGTTTGGTATATCTAGACAAATAGCAGGAGAAATTTGTCCTGCATGGCTTTGGGTCCTTTAAAGCTAATTATATGCAAAATCTTCTTTGTATGGTTGTGCCCTGCTGGAACCCACTACCTTCCATTAAATATAAGATGTCCTTGTATTTAAGATGCATCCACACTGATTCTCAGTTTGGGTGAGAAAAGAAAATGAAATAAAGACATGTTTATGAGGATACAGCCATTACAGCACATAGAACAGTTTTACTGGTTTTCTTCACTTTCATTTAAGACAGCCCATTTTAAGAAGAAATAAGTTCATTTTTAAAAGTTGAGAGGCATGGCTTTTTTTTGTGATATCTTTTATTGGACCAACTGTATGGACAAGCTTGGACAAAATTTCAGACGTCAAGTGCCCGTCCTTAGGTCACACTTAAATGTGTCGTATTTGAAGGGATACAGCAGAGGCTCCCAAACCCTTTCTTACTGCGTATCCCCTTCCAGATTTACCAGCTGCCCACATACCCCTACCAGCATGTGTTTTATATTTTAACCCCTTAAGTGCCAATTGTTATTATAATAATAATTAAATCTGCCTTTACACAATTTCTTCCACGTACCCCTCCGAGATGTCTGGTGTGCCCGCAGAGGTACACTTACTGCACTTTGGGGATCCCTGGAATATGGTATTCTGCTGATTCCTATAGAACTTGACCTAGATTGATGACACCTCTTTGGGTAAGGGTGGAAGAGATTCATTTAAAGATGCAGGGGAAGTGGGGAGAGAGAAATAGATACTAAGATGATAATGCGAAAGACTAAAAGTGGGAGAGGGGAGAGTCTACTGGCTTTTCTATAGCTCCAATAGTGTGATGAGTAAGTATGTCTTGGTACTTGCTCATTAACAAATATAGGGATTTGGCACTTCCATGTAGCATTTTCCATCTGTGCATTTCTGCATGCTTTCCAAATGTGAATGCGCTGAGCTTCCTACCAGCACCCCGGTGAGAGAACTCAGCTTCTTCATCCCCATTTTGCAGAGGCATGGCTGAGGCAGGGAGAAACAAAGTGAACTGCCCCAAACCTTAAACTGGTTGAATGGTAGAACTAGGGCAGAAGCCAAGAATTGAGACCGAAGCTGTGTGAAATGTCCAGCTTCCACTGCAAACATCTCTCTCAGCCTGGCTTTGAGTTTGGCTCATGTTCAAACAACAGCAGTGGGTCAAGAGATGCATATTTTGTCTGCAGACTTTCAATCAAATCTTCATAGAAATCCTTTTTTTTCTTGTTTGTGCTTTGGAGCAGTGGAGGTTGGGTTTGGTCCGTAAGCACGGATAGGAGACGTTGTGGGGCATTTCTTCTCGGACCCTGATGGGATGAATCTCCTTTCTTCCCACTGCATATTACTCAGAAGGACCAGTGGAAATGTTGTTTCAGGCACGGTATTAGGAAGAAGGTCTTTATGGGGTCAGGTGGCCAATCCTGCTGACAGTCATCATCTGGTTGCTTCCTTCTTTTCCCATTTTTGTCCGTGCCCATCTGTTGTCCCTTACTTGCCATTTGGATTGTGAGCTTTGCAGGGCAGAGCCTGTCTTTGTTCTGTACACGGCCTAGCACAGTGTGCTCCTGATCCATGCCTGCATCTCCCAGGCACTGTAGCAACAAGAATAAGAAGAAGAAAAAAAAAAGAATAACAATAGGGCATGTGAGAAAGGAGGTTAGATAACGTCTCCTCCACCTGCATCTCCCAGGCCCTGTAAAAATAATAATAATAAAAAAAGAATGAATAACAATAGGGCATGTGAGAGGAGGTTGGAAAATGCCTCCTCCTTCACACCAGACAGGCCCTCATGCTCCAGGGAAGGGTTTTCATGCAGTCTAGGGAAGGAGGAAGCCAGCCCCCTTTGGTGGTACTTCATGCCTTTATAGCTTCCAGTGGCATTTCTGGAAGGAAAGGAGGAAAGGATGACTTCATCCTTGTTGGACGTGCCTCATTTTTCTCTGGTGGTCTTTATTGGTTTTCTAGGGAATTTCCAGGCAATCTGTCCTGTAGATCTGAGCCCCTCTCCCTACCCAGGGGTAGATCCAGAGGGAGCACAGCAGTGCAGCTTTACCCCTTCCCTCCCCCCGCTTTTGCATTAGATCCAGCCCAGGAGCTTCTGGAGACTTTTTTTAAAGTTTCCCAAGTGCATAAGTGTCCCCTTTCCTTCCCCTTCATGCTCAGGCACATCCTCTTCCCCCCACCCCCTGTTGTTGCTGCTTTTCCCTGGTCTAGGGCAGGGTAAAGCTTCAAAGCAGGTCCTGGGCTGAGCTCTACTGGGAGCAGGAATTATACTCCAAATGGCAAGGAAGCAGGAAAGGTGATGGGCAGTGGGTTCTCCTTTCCTGCTCTTAGCTCCCTGGGGACCAGGCAGGGAGGGGACATCCACTCCCCCACCCATCCTGCTGCTACAGCTCACACATACCGCGGGTGGAGCAGGCCAGAGCGGCTTTATAGCTTCCAGGCCCCTAGGACAGCAGTAGCAGCAGGGATGGGAGAGGCGAGGGAAGCAGATGTGCCTCTAAGCATGGAGGGGAAGGTAGGGATTTCTGCATGCTTTGGTGACTTAAAAAAAATAAAAGGCCCTAAAGGCTGCCGCAGCACGGTGTGTCCCAAGCAGCTGAGTGCGGGGAGGCTGGGTGAGCGCTCCGGATCCGCCCCGGGTGTGGAAATATTAACTTTGATGTAGAAATGACTGCTAATGGAGACACTGGAGGAACAGTGAAGACACTCAAGAGGTTGGATTTTGTTTTGTGAATCTGAATAAGATATGCACATTTAACTCTAATGACTACAGGCCTAATGACACAATGTCTGTTGGCTATTTGGGCTATTTTTGTTGCCTGCTTTGTTGTCTTTTCTTAGCAAATGAGTGCACACTCCAATAGCTATGTTTGCATCTGCTCGGATCTTAAGGGCCTGCGGAGAGTCTGTTCATGAGTCAAAAAGAAGAATTTTTTTTCCAGGCGAGGGGGGAAAGCTTGACATTTGCATTCACGTGTTAATTAATAGCTGAGTAGATTGCAAGTTGTGTGGGAGCAAGATGTCTCTGTTTATATAGCTGCGTACAGCACCGAGCACAATGGCTGCACATAATAGAAATGTGATTTAAGACCCCAAACCTCAAGGGTTAGATTAATGTTACAGGGAACTCAGAGCAAGGTCACCATCATTATGTGCAGTGCAGCATCAGTGCAGCACACACAGGGGTTAAAAACAGGAATTTATTCCTTCACTCTGAATAGCATTTTTTTGGCAGCTTGAATAAGCTGCTTATAGTTTATAGATAGGATTTGATTATTTTGCAAGCTAGAACTGCCTGCAAGGGGTATATAGTCATCTGACTCCCAGTGATACAGGTTACTGGGGTAGAGAGGCAAGCATGCCCAGTGCTTAGGGTACCAATCCAAGACATTAAACCTGGGTTCAGTTCCTTGCTGCAGGTTTCTGGTGTCCCCTTCAGCAAATTCTTTAGGCTTAGCCCGAAGGTAGTTAGGCATCTCAGTCAATGGAAGTTAGGTTCTTAAATGTCTTGTGAGGATCTAGGGATCAAGTTTCCCCATGCTTGCCCTCCCCATCTATAAAATGAGGATAATGGCACTTATTATGGATATTGTGAGATAAAGAAGCTGAAAACCATGTGGTGCGCAGAAACTTTGATGATGGGACCCATTTCAGTACCTAAGCCAGATGGCTTTTTTTGGAATTCAAGCAAGTTTGACAGCAGAAATCCTCCTACCGGATTTAGTTTCGAGCATTGCTTATTGTTTGCATGGCATAGCGGATGGGCTTGGGAAGTAGTTAGCTGCAGCATTAAATAACTGCAAATTGGAGAGATCAGTGACTGAACACAATGAAACAATCTCTTTCTGTAGGCTCGTTTTGAAGTTGGCTTTTTCAGCCTGCTAGGGCTCTCATTTGGGGTAGAGTCCCGAAAATGTGCTGCTCTTTCCGTTCGGGTGACCAGCTGTTCAGCCTGTCAATGGAAGTTATTTACATTGTTCGCCTCTCCAATCAGGGGATGGGGACATCCAATGGGAGTCATCTGGAAAGGCAGCCTCATTTCCGCAATTGCTATGTGGAAGGGGGAATTGGCTTACACAGGCGGGGAGCCTGCAGCTGATTAATGAAGATCACCTTCAGAGGAGAGGGAGCTCTCTCTGTTAGATCTCAGAAGAGAGCAGGTCTACAGGGGATACATTTCCCTTTAACCAACCCATTAGAAAATGAATTGGATTGAATTTAGCATCTGCCAGTGTCAGCAAGGGTGCGCGCACAACAGTCGTGAACAGGAGCCAGCAAGGCTGTGAAGGCAGCTCAGGAGGCCAAGGCAAAGAACTGTTAAGCTCTGCCAGGCCCAAGCTAGATTTTGGCTTGGAGCTTGGGCATCAGCAAAGAGACTATAACAATTTAATTTGCTGAGCTCTTCTTGGCAGGAATCATTGGGGCTACTGGCTTATTCACTCCCTGGAGTAGGTGGGTAAGGCCTGGCAGAGGTCTTCCCTGTACCCTCTCCTGTTTTGAGGTCTGTACGTTTCCTTGTGAGCGGGAGAAGGGTGAGCAGTACTTTACTGCTGTCCTATACAAACCATAAATAATGCAACTCCAGCACATCCCCCTGCAAGAAGCCAAGGAGGATATGTGCATCCAAAGGGTGCAACACTTTTGTTCCACACCTTGCTCAGAACTGCAAATTTGTCACAGGTTAGCTCTAACTCATCTGCACATCAACCCGGCCATCCTTCTCTCAGAGGCAGTTGAGTATTATTACCTATATTTTACACATAGGAAGGCTGTAGCAAAAAGTTTCAAGACCAAATTATTGCTAAACTGATTGGGATGGAGCCATTATGCAGGGAGTTTCCTCCGTATTACATTTCCTCCATATTCTTACAAGGCTTCACCATGGTCAGAGCTTTTAGGCTGACCCGAGCGCCCACTCTGCTCCAGGTTAAGTCGGCTAGTGGACTCTGCAAGAGGAATTTGGGTGGGATCATTTCCCTTTCTTGTGCATTGGTTGAAAGATCTAAGCTGGCATCCTAGCCCTTGTGGACCAGAGACGATTCCAAAATGGTCTTACATAAATTATTCTTAAAACCCTAAATTACATAGAGCTTGATTTATTTTCCTTATTCTAGAGCTTTTTCATAGCAAAGATCTAATTTTCTGTGAAGTTACATAGTTAGGGGGTGCCCCCACAATTTGTAAAGAGTTGTCATTGTATAGTTTCATAGTTGGTAGGGTCGGAAGGGACCTGAGGATATCATCTAATCCGACCCCCTGCCATGGCAGGAAAGAGTACTGGGGTCAAGCGACCCCGGCCAGATGTTCGTCCAGCCTCCTTTTAAAACCCCCCAGGGTAGAAGCCAGCACTTCTTTTGGAAGTTGGTTCCAGGTCCTAGCCGCACTGGCACTGAAATAGCACTTTCTGATGTCTAGCCTGAAACTACCCTCCACTAGCTTGTGTCCGTTATTTCTTGTAACTCCTGGGAGTGCTCGGGGGAACAGGGACTCTCCCAATGCCTGCTGGTCCCTCTTGACTAGTTTGTAGACTGCCACAAGATTCCCTCTCGGCCGTCTCTTTTGGAGGCTGAACAGGTTGAGGTCCCTCAGCCTCTCCTTGTAGGGCGTGCCCTGCTCACCCCTGATCATGCGGGTGGCCCTCCTTTGGACCATCTCCATATTGGCCACATCCCTCCTGAAGTGTGGCACTCAGAACTGGACACAGTACTTCAACTGCAGCCTGACCAGTGTCGCATAGAGGGGGAGGATCACCTCCTTGGACCTGCTTGAGATGTATCTGTGGATGCACGACAAGGTACAGTTGGCCTTACTGACTGGTTCAGTATGGTGACATAGCTCATCACTACAGTGGTGTAGTATCTAAAAAGCACCATGCACCACTGGGACTGTGCAGTACCCGCCAGTACTGCACACGGTTATTTTTAGACGCCATGCCCACCAGCTTGGCAGTACCAAATGCGCAGTCAGGGGCACGTGTAGATGTACGACTGAGGGGGGATTTGATAGCAGCCTTGAACTACCTGAAGTGGGTTTCCCAAGAGGATGGAGCTGGACTGTTCTCAGTGGTGGCAGACAACAGAGCAAGGAGCAATGGGCTCAAGTTGCAGCAAGGGAGGTTTAGGTTAGATATTAGGAAAAACTTTCTCACTAGGAGGGTGATGAAGCACAGGTAACCTAGAGAGGTGGTGCAGTCTCCATCCTTGGATGGTTTTGAGGCCCGGCTTGACAAAGCCTTGGCTGGGATGATGTAGTTGGGGCTGGTCCTGCTTTGAGCAGGGGGGTTGGACTAGATGTGACCACCTTAGGTCCCTCCCAGCTTTCATTTTCTATGATTCTTGATTCTTTGATTCTTGTAGGAGGTTGTGCTCAGCTGACGTTAGAGATCATGATGAACCCTAGAGAAGGCAGTCCATTAGGTATGCAGGGATCAAGGCCTTTAGAACCTTATAAGTCAAAACCAGCACGATGGGGAAACGAGGTGACACTGAGAAAACTAATATATAGCAACAATTAAGCCTGATGAAAGGAGTCTGTTTTC